>NW_005371207.1:1631000-1643395 GCF_000412655.1 Myotis brandtii
TTTGCAACAGCATTACTCTCCATGTTTTCATCCACATACGTTTGTGAATCTTTGTTCTCAGTGATGAATTTGTTAAGTCTCGCAATAGGAGTAGCCTGGCGGATGAAAGTAGTAGCTCGTGCATATCTCTGAAGGTCACGAAATATAAACCTGATGTAAAATCTCTGTCATCAGTGATGCAGCAGCAAAAGTCCCACTGATAATATCAAATGGAGTCATAAAGTTTTCTGTCGGACTATAATGTGTACATGTATACATTAAAAAATTAATGTATTTTTCATCATCATATATTGTTTTTGTCACTCGAATGAATTTTATCATTTCTTCAAGGTTCTTCACATACGTACACCTTAAGAGATATCAAGTAGGCGTAACATGTTCTCAAAAAATTAGGGTTGGCACGCAGAAGAATTTTGAGTCAGAGATTTTGCTGGTTTTGGCACGCACTCACAAAAAGGTTGCCCACCCCTGCCCTATCACCTACTTCAAATTTTAACTCCCCAATCCAATCACTAACACCTCTGAGGAAAAGGCCCCATTTTAAACTCTATTTTCTTATTCTTTTCTCCACCTTCATTTCTGTCAGCTTGATTAATCCTAAATGGGATTCACTTGGTACTTTAGCTTTAGAGACAGGCTGACCTCTGCTTGAATTCCAGCTCCACTTTCAGCAAGTTGCTTGATCTTGCTAAGACTCACCTTTCCTTATCTGTAAAATAAGGATGATACCTGTTTTGTAAGATTGTGTGGAAGAATTAAGAAAGTGATGTCTGTAAGTCATTTAGGGTTAATAGATGCATTAACATCCTTTCCACCTCTGTGATGACTCCATTCCAGGCCTCAACCCCAGAAACCTCAGTCTAAACTCCTGCTTTAGAAAATCTAAACATGTATTTGACCTCGTGGTCAAAGAAAAATCTTATCTTACACAAAAAGAGTCAGAAAAATGTTGAGATAAGAATGGTTTGCTGAGATGTCTGATCTTTCCCCCTTCTGCCTATCAGTGAAAGTTCAGAGAGCAAGTTTTAAAAGTTTAGATCTATTTAATTGGGAAACTTTTACTAAATGCACTAAAGGCATATTAGCAACAGATGCTTCATATTCTTTCTTTCTGACCTCATTTATAAATTTACCATAGTTTACTCTGTTTATGTTTTTGAAACATTTGTTTTTCCTTTTAGACAGTCATTACATTTTCTCTAGGATTTAAGTTTCACCATAAATCCACACAACTCTAAAGGAAGCAAAATCCTGTATAGGGATAATTTCAGCTTTGATATTTTCAATATTTTAGAATATAGGTAATGAAAAATGACTTTTTTCCCACCCCCTTCCATGTATTCCTTGCCATACATAGGCTCTCTTCTAGAAGTAGGACATAACCTACTTTTATGTCAGTTATTAAGAAGGATCAAGAGAAAGGAAAAATATATTTTAACCTAACTTTAAAAATGGTTCCTTCTTTGGTAAGTTGGAAATGAATGGAAATGGAGTTCCCAATAAAAATGGGAAAAGAGCCCTGACCGGTTTGGCTCAGTGGCTAGAGCGTTGGCCTGCGGACTGAGGAGTCCCAGGTTCAATTCCGGTCAAGGGCATGTACCTTGGTTGCGGGCACATCCCCAGTAGGGGGTGCGCAGGAGGCAGCTGATGGATGTTTCTCACTCATGGATGTTTCTGACTCTCTATCCCTCTCCCTTCCTCTCTGTAAAAAATCAATAAAATATTTAAAAAAATTTAAAAAAATAAAAATGGGAAAAGAAAAAAGATCATTTACGAAAAAAATATAGTCACTGTTAGGTTTGATCAAATAATTGAATTGATACCCCCTCCCCTGGGAATTGACCTTTAGGCCACTTCACAATGGACATTCTACTTGCTTAGACCACATTCCACTTGCTAAGACCATTATCTCTCCCCTCCGGACTTTCCCAGAATTCGGACGTGCACAGAGAATTCTCCACCCAGAAAAAGCCCGCCTAGAGTCCTTTAAAAACCTCTGACTTCCCGTCTTTGGGGGCTGGCACCATTTTGGGACTCAGCTCATCTGGTTTTCCAGATGACCTAATAAATTCATAATTCTTCGCCCTTTTCGGCCTCGTGTGTTCCTCCTTTGGCAACTCTAACAGTCACATTGAATACACATACAGTCAGATTCAGGGAAATGATATTAAGGTAAAGAAAGTGTTTTTCTATTTATTTATACTTAAATTGAAGGAGGATTTGTGTGTATATGCAAATTTTCTAGGTTTAAATTTTTTCATTTTTCTCAAAAATTCATAAACGTAATTAAAATGAAATAGAAAATATTTAGCTCAAAAGACACAAGGTCTTTTAGCTAAACTTTTCAATTCCCTTCTATAACTTCTAGGTTAATCTAATTATCTCTTGCCAGTAGTTGGGTGGTTCTACAAAGCAGAGGTCTTGATTCAGTTTTAAAAGGGGCAATGTTTCGCCCAGTCAGGGTGGCTCAGTTGGTTGAGCATCAACCCATGGAGGTTGATGGTTCAACCCCGGGTGCTTAGGGGACATGCCTGGGTTGTGGGGTCAATCCCCAGTAGGGGGCATGCAGAAGGCAGTCGATCAATGTTTTTCTCTCATCGATGTTTCTATCTCTCTCTCCCTGTCCCTTCCTCTCTCTGGAATCAATAAAAAAATAAATAAAAATAAATACATAAAAGGAGCAATGTTTCACATCCTAATTAGGATGTAAGAGTATCATTTATACAAACTTGCCGAAGTGACCCCAGGCAGATTTACCAATATGTGTGCATCATTGTCATTCATTCTTAAATCTAAAGCTTTAAGTTTCAGACAACATAAAATGAATCAAAGCCCTTCTCGACCCATAGGTTGACAGGGTAGCAAAATATGTTTCTTTCAATGAAAGACAAACTGAACAAATGTTGAGTGCCTTTACTCAACAGGGGGATGAGCATCGCAATGAGAAGAAATCCCAGTGATGGCCTATAATGATAGACCAAAGGAAAAGGAGAAAGACATTGCTGTTTGAGCAGCGCCTTGAACTGTGAGCCTGGAATGGCAAGTAGATTAGAGACAAGAGCCTGGCGGTAAAGCCCTACGTGTGTCCAAGGCAGAGTTGCTTTCCCTGGAAATATGTGGAATAGAGCAGTCTTGCCCAGACTAGGGGAGGGGATATTAGCCACAACAGTTTTGTCATAACCTTCCTAATATCTCACAAAGCACAAGCACCGACCCGAATGGGAGCTTTAATTGGCTGCCATGGGCAAGCACTACATTGACAAAAACTTTCTTGGACTGATCAAGGAATTTCAAACGACAGCATTAGGACCAAGGAAAAGTTCAAGGGAGGTACATGTCAGTCCAACCTAGAAAAAAAAAAGTCCTAAAAACTGGAATGCTTCACTCCAAGCTGCCTTATCTTGGAAAGTCATCCCCACCAGCCACAGCAGCCAGAAGCACCCCTTAATGATTTCTGACTTTGAATGAGTTCGGCCCTTACGCCTCTCATAACCCAAACAATCTATAGTCCCGCTGAATATTAGTTACTCCTCCCTGCAAGCAGGTGGGCTTGGGCCAGGCCTGGCATCCCTTGCGTTGCCCTAAAGAACTGGTGTTAAACAGCGCCGGGTCTAGTGAAAGTGTTGCAGTCCAAGCCTTGCACCCTCCATGCCCCTGATTAGCCTGGCCTGCTGGCCCTTCTGCCCGGCTCCATGACACATATTTTCATCTAGCTTTCCCTAAAGGAGGAAGAGCTGGAAGCCCTGCCCAGCTCGCCTATTTCCTTCTAACCTCTTTACCCAGGTTTGGCTCTGTGTCAGGTTTTTCTCCCTAAAGGAACATCTATATACTTCAGCCAGACAGCTGCAGGAAGGCTGGCATTTCTATGTCATTCCTGACAATTTCATCATTGGGGCCACTAGCGACTACTCGTAGCCTGATGTCACCTGGAATTGTTGTTCTCACTGTTCATCTTCACCCCATTATGACTCAGGTTTTCTACATACTCCCTGAAACTTGTCACTTCTATTGCTGCAGTGTTTTTCCCCTGTTCACGTGGACCCCTCCCCCTTGGATACTACTGGATTTAAGGAATGAATGTCATATTCCCTCCTTCAGGTCAAAAGAGGGAGGGGGGCGGTCTTAATTCTTCCTACTATAGCAGATATTCCTTTTGGATTCATTTCCAAAATCAAAGGCTGCTTATAGCTGAGCCCTGAAAATCTCCACTTGAGGGCTTTCTCTGGCCTTGGGAACACTGTGCCCCCACATGGGGAAAACAGAAATGTCACACATTGGATTACCCTGAAAGCACCCTGAACCAATGGAGAATTGCCCCTTGGCTGGATTAATTCGGAGCCATGGTTTTGAGAGTTCCCCACTACGATTGAGCTCTCTTCGTGCACAATGGTAACTTGCTTGATAATGAACGCTTTGTTGACTTTCATCCCTTCCCTGACTTATGCCCATGATTCCAGTGTTTCCTGGGACCCTCTCTCAAATAAACTACTTGAACGTGAATCTTTATCTCAGGGTCTGCCAATGTGTGAGGCCTGGCACAGTGTCAAAGCACACAGTAGGCACTCAACAAATAAATAATTAATTAATCCTTGGCAAGTCATCTGTCAATGTTGTAGATGGGATTTCTGCACTGGGAGAGAGGCTACACTATACGACCATGAAGAATTCTTCCAGGAGCAATAACCTGCCTGCGTAGAAATAAATATCTCTCCAATTAGGAGGACTGGAAAAGGAGCTATAAGATGAAAACATGTGAAAAAAGAGACTTTTCTCCTCTCTGTGCCAAGGTGCTTTCAGATGTGCCAATGTGCTTTCAGGACCGGGGAAGACAAGCATCACAGGTTAGGTATGAAATCATTTAATTTATCGAGCCAGCACATTGCCTTTTATGGGCACTGCAGTTCGGGGTACTGTGTAGGGAGATTTCCCATCATGGTCTATATAGTTCAGAGCTTCTAGTCACAGCCAGCAAAGCCAAAAATAATGTAAGATATTCAAATCCAAAAGTATTAGAATATAAATACATAAGGTCAAAGTGGTATATGAACTAAAATTTTAATTACTCTATGACCAGAATTCTCATAACACTCTTTCATGGTTGGTTGGCACTGCATTAGTATGTCTGTGCTACAAATGAGGAAATGAGTCACAAAAACCATAAAAAGAATGTGCTGAGGACTCTACTAAGGCTACTGTCTTAGGAGAGCTGGAAGAAAATGTTCCTGACCACTCTTCTTACATGCTCAAGCCAACATGGGCTTTTCATCACAGTTTCAGACTCTCACATCTTTCTGATATATTTTTATAAGAGAACAAAACCTGTGGTAATGAGCTACATAAGAGACATTTGTGAATGGGAGTTTGATAAAATCATATAATTTTGGAAGTAAAATGAGAATGTGAAAATCAGATTATGTCCCCCTATAACTAGTAAGAGTTTAATATGGTTGAGCAAAATCAGATTCTTTTTCATAACTAAGAGTTCAATATAGTTGAGCACATGCAAAATGAGGTCCATGGGGCTGCCCTGCTGGGAAGTCTCTGGACTCCACATCCCTTCTATCAGACAGGAGCTTAGGGATAGAGTGGATGGGATGACACAGGACAGTCCAGGAGGAGTCTGCACCTGGAGTCTAGACATGCTCATGGGGCAAAGACAGATGCTTAGAGAGAGTCAGACAGCGTATCACCTGGTGAGAGGACTGTGGCTGCCAATGAATTGGGCAGTGCTCAGCACTTCCCAAGTCCAGAAAGTAGTATGTTGGTGTTTGCAGACCACGGAGGCATAGCAGCAGGGAGAGGGTAATACAGTCAGGTAGTAATGCCTAGCAGCCACATGACTGACTAAAACAGTAGTCATTGCTCTGGTCAGTGTAGCTCAGTTGGTTAAGCATCGTCCTATGCACTGAGAAGTCAATGGTTCGATTTCTGGTCAGGGCACGTGCCCAGGTTGTGAGCTGGATCCCCACTAGGGGGCATGCAGGAGGCTGCCAATCTATGTTTCCCTCTCATCAATGTTTCTCTCTCACTCTCCCTTCCTCTCTCTCTAAAACCAATAAAAACATACCTTTAAAAAAATAAATAAAAGCAGCAGTCATTTGTTGGGCTACAGAAGTAATCTTGGAAGTCAAGAGACGCTGGAACTGAATACTAAGTAGGGCGGGGCAGGGTGTGGAGGTGATCAGCCACTAGGAGAACCAAGGTGTAAGAAAACCCATGACATGGTAGACTCAATCAGGACTTATCTACTGATAGACACTTTGAAGTCCCTGCAGCTAAGGACACAGCTGGCCCAAGAGCGGGGGGAGCTGTTTACTGACCTAGTGTGTGGGCTGGGGGAGGGGGAAGAATGTTAGTTTATTAGACCGTAGGGACAGGTATAGAGGCAGGGGATCTGGCAGACTATACTATAAGTAATCCCCAAGAAGAAAAACTTTGATTTCTAAAAATCAAAGAGAAAGTGGTACCCCTCTTTTTAAAATTGAGACCCATGATGAAAAGGCCTCCAAGTTCCTCAAAGGAGAATGAGAACAAAAGTAAATTTATTATTTAAAAATAGGGCCTTAGGAAAATGAGGGATTAAATGAAAAAAAAAGGGGGGAGGGGCTCCTAAAGAGTGGGTTTCTGGGATGCATCTTTGGCTTTGATCTATTTGATGTATTTATCAATGTCTTGGATAAAGACATAAGATGCATAGTTATCAAATTAGAGAATGGTAAAATTTTGGGAAGCTAACAAAACTCTGGACTATAAAAGCAGGTTAAAAAAGAATCCTGAAGCCCTGGACAGTGTGGTTCAGTTGGCTGAGCATCATCCCATGCACCCAGAAGTTGCCGGTTTGATTCCTGGTCAAGGTACATGCCTGGGTTAGGGGCTTGATCCCCAGTGGGGGGCATGCACAAGGCAGCAGATTGATGTTTCTCTCTCTCATCAATGCTTCTCTCTCTCTCTCTACCTCTCCCTTCCTCTCTCTCTCTAAAAAGAAAAATATATCAATAAAACATACTTTATTTTTCAAAAAGAATCCTGACAAAAATTGTGAGGAAAAGCTGTCTTAAATATCCCCATGTTCTACTCCCTTCCCAACTCCAATCAACTCTGGGGGAATCTAGAAGGTGAGAGGAGAGCCGTGGCCTCTGCCACCTTCTCTTAGACCAGGACTTTGTCTCACTGGATCAGAGAGGAGCTATGCGACCAATGGCCAAATCCTGGAGAAAAATCAGAGAAGCCTTGGAGAGGGTTTGGCTTGTGAAGATCTATGGACCCATAACAGTAGGGTTCTACAGAGAAATGGAACCAATAAAATGTGTGTGTTCATATATATTGACAGAGGGATAGACAGATTGATTTTTAAGGGATTGGCTCATACAAACGTATGTGTCTCTCTCTCTCTCTCTCTCTCTCTCTCTCTCTCTCTCTCGTGGGGTGCTGGCAAATCCAAAATCTGCAGGGCAGGCCATCAAGCTGGAGACCCATGAAGAGTTGATGTTGAAACTTAAGTGAAGGCCATCTGGAAGCAGAATTCCCTCTTTCTTGGGGAATCTCAGTTTTTTCTCTTAAGACCTTCAACTGATTAGATGAGACCCACACACATTATGGAGGGTGCTCTGCTTTACTCAACGTCTACTGATTTAAATGTTATTCTCACCTAGAAAATAACTTCAAGGCAATATCTACATTAGCCTTTAACGGTCCAAATATCTGAATACTGTGGCCTAGGCAAGTTGACACATGAAGTTAACCATCATAGACCCTTGAGTGAATGGGTAACTCCAGAAGAATCTACTGGTCTTCCTGAATTCCAAGAAGCTGGAAAAGCATTTCATGGAAGAATGGTTCCTGTCAGAGAGCGAGATCATTATAGAAGCAATTGGTGATCAAGTAGAATAGTAAAAAATTTCAGTCTTGCCCAGCACATGATCCCTCACAAATATTTGCCTTAAATAACACATTTATAACTAAAAATTTTAGGTTATGGTTTCTTGTGTCCTTTGTGGACACTTATCAAAAACCCCAAGAAGTTTCTCAATAAAAGTATTTAAACCACTGCAAAAAAAAAAAAAAAAAAAAAAAAGTCTAGAGAAGGAGACAAATGTGTCTTTACTGCTGAGGCTGAAAACCTAAACCCATTTAGCTGAGAACCTAAGGGGTCAGGGAGCCTTTCTCCCAGTGTCACAATAGAGAACTGATGACAAGTTAAGTGCTATAATACAGGCCCATGGGGCAAGCATTGTCTTGCTTTTGTCATTCAAAGAATGACTTCAATTTAAGTAATGTGGTAAACAGTATAATAACCCTTCCCCAAAGATGTCCACATCCTAAGCCTTGAAACCTGGGAATATGTTATGTTACAGGGCCAAAGGGATACTGAGATATTATTAAGTTACAAGTCTTAAAATAGGAGAATATTTTGGACTATCCAGATGGGGCCAACATGATTACAAAGATCCTTATAAGAGGGAGGCAGGACAGTCAGTCAGAGAAACCGAGGTTGGAGTGAGTGTTTTGAAGATAGAGATAGCGCCACGAGTCAAGGAATACAGGCCCTACAATCTGGAGAAAACATGGACATGAATTCTTCCCTGGAACCTCCAGAGAGAAACAACTATTAGAGTACTTTTTCCCCTTTTATTTCCTTTTAAATTTATTGGGGTGACATCGGTTAATAGGACCATAGAGGTTTCAGGTGTGGATTTCTAAGTTATAAGATTTGTATATTGCACTGTGTGCCCACCATTCAAAGTCAAATCATCTTCCGTCACCCAGAGTATTTGTAATATGAATTTAGGGGGAAAAGTTGTTGGAAGAGACAGACAAAAACTTGAAGTAAAATATAAGAAGAGCACGTAAGATTTAATCACAACACACACACACTCAAAGACTTTCTGGAACTAAAAACAATTTGAGAAAAATACAGAGGAGGCTCCAAGATGGCTGCAGAGTAGGAAGTTAGACTCACCTCCTCCCAGGTCCAAACTGGAATTACAACTAAATTCTAGAACACTCAACCTGTATAACCAACAGAAGAGTAGCTGAACAGAAGTCTTCTACCCAAGGATTTACAAAAGCAGCCACATTGAGGCTAGTAGGAAAGGTGGAGACCTGAAAAGCAGTAGCCCCGCACCCACACATGATTGTTGAGCATCTGGAGAGACAGCTCAGCTGCAAAGATTCCTCCTGATATGTGTGGGTCTCAACCCCATGCCAGGCTCCCCAGCCTGGAGCACCAGACCAGAGTGAAGATCAGCTGGGATGTGTCAACCAGGGAGAGATGGGGGTCTCCTAGAAACCCAGGTGCCCTCTTACAAAGCTGACACACAAAATCTCCTGTGTGGCCACTCACCCTGGGCTCCAGCAGAGGAAGGGCGAATCGGAGCAGACTGGAGTCCTGCAGGGAAAAACGGGGTTGTACGGCTTCAGAGAGAGAGCTGAGGGAGCAGCGGCCAGGGTCCCTGTGCTTAGTTCTCCCATAGATGCCCCCTTTTCTGCGTTGAGCACTCCCCTCCATACTGCATTAGCGAGAACTGAACTAGCCTCACACTCCCAACTCCCAGTGGCCCCGCCCTGCCAAGCTCACGCCTTGAGGAGGAGCGCACTCCCCTCCATACTGCATTAGCTTGGAGAACTGAACTAGCCTCACACTCCCAACTCCCCGTGGCCCCGCCCTGCCAAGCTCACGCCTTGAGGAGGAGTCAGATTCCTAGGCCTGTGAGGTAGACTTTCTTGGAGGGCTCTTGAGGGAGAACTCATGGGTGTCAGAGACTGAGTTGTGTGGCCCTGGGGTGGGGGCCATTTCCCCTCCCTCTTCCCTTGCAAACCTCCACAGGAGATCCATTAGCCCCACCAAGGGAAATCCGCTATCCCCACCTTTTCAACTCCTGGTGGCTCCGCCCTGCCACCTCCAGCTCTGCAGTGTTGTCAGCTGACTGTGACAGGCCTGGACTAGCAGTGCAGGCTCTTTCGGAAGACTCTCGAGAAGGTCTGGGCAGACTCAAGAAGAGACTGCATTGTGTGGCTCCAGGGCAGGAGCCATGTTCCCCTTGCGTGCCTGACAGGTGCCACATTCCAGCGCAGAGCCCGCCGTTCACACAGCCAAACCTTGGTCTGTATGGGCCTGATGAACTCTGCTGGCCTCACCCTGAGACCCTGCCTCACCACAAAGTCCGTATGCACCGGGCAGGTGGTGGCTGGCCCTGGCGTACCCTGAAACTGACCCAGCACTGACACCGAGCTTAAATATGTATGAATCTGATGAACACCACTAGCCCTACCTGGGTACTCACTGAGAACCTACTACACACAACTCACAATCCATGTACCACTAAAGGCTCTTCCCGTGACTGAACCCAACAGGCAGTCGGCAGGCAGAGGTGGATCATGGGCCTTCTGCTGACCTGCGCCCAGGCTCAGTGCTGGAAGAAGCCAGCCTTGGTGCGCAGGCTTTCCTACATTCTCCCAGGCACAGCAGAGGCAGCCACAAACTGTGCATTACTCTGTAGCTCCAAACAGATAACCTGGGGCTGGTCATAGGCAGCACCTGACATCACCTGCGTCGGAGTGCTCTCCAAAAGGCCCCAGAACCAACACACCTGGTAACGGGATTCAGACCACATCACAGCACAACCCAATTAACACCACAAGCAGCACACACTAAGGGAGATTTCAGTAGGCATCAGACCCTTCTGGGGTGAATTACTCTTTGTGGGGTCAGCCCACACACAGCAGAACATACACTGGGGTAGGATCCAAAGATAGGCCAACAGCAATCAAGACTCAGCTATACCAAAAGGATTCACATAACCCACACAAGGTACATTTCTGGAACACCTAGCTGAGGTGATCAGGGAGACTGTGCCAATGAGCACACAGAACACCTACTACATAAGGCCACTATACCAGACTGGGAGGTATAGGAGATCTACCTAATACACAGAAACAAATACAGACAGGCAGCCAAATGGGGAGACAAATAAACACACCCCAAATGAAAGGACAGGAGAAATCCTCAGAGAAAGAACTAAATGAAGTGAAGGCAAGCAAGCTACCAGGTACTGAGTTCAAAACAATGATTAAACGATGCCCAAGGAACTTAGGGGAAGAATAGAACTCAGTGAGAACTTAAACAAAGAGGTAGTTAACATAAAAAAGAACAAAGAATTCATAAAAAAAAGAGCTAGTCAAAAATGAAGAATAAAATATCTGAAATGAAAAATACACTAGAAGGAATCAGCAGCAGGTTAGGTAAAGCAGAAGATTGAATCAGTGATTTGTAAGACAAGGTAGCAGAAAACATCCAATCAGAGCAGCAAAAGAAAAAAGAATTTTTAAAAAAATGAGAATAGTTTAAGGAACATCTGGGACAACATCAAATGCAACAGCACCCATCAGAAGGAGAAGAGAGAGAGCAAGGGGTTGAGAACCTATTTGAAAAAATAATGATTGATAAATTCCCTAACCTGGTGAAGGAAATAGACACACAAGACCAGGATGTGCAGGTAGTCCCAAACAAGATAACAACTGAGGCCCACACCATGACATATCATGATTGAAATGCCAATTGTTAAAGACAAAGAGAGAATCTTATGAGCAGCAAGAGAAAGACAGTTACCTATAAGGTAGATCCCATAAAACTGTCAGCTGATTTCTCAAAAGAAACATTTAAGGCATGAAATTGGCATGAAATTTTCAAAGTGAACAAAACCAAGGACCTACAACCAAGATCACTTTACCCTGCCAGGCTATCATTTACAATTGAAGGAAAAATAAAGAGCTTCCCAAACAAGAAAAAGCTAAAAGAGCTTACTAACACCAAACCAGTATTACAAGAAATGTTTAAGGGATTTCTTTAAGAAGAAGAAAGACAAAGAGGAACATAGTTGTAAAGAGTAAAATGGCAACCTACCATAATAAATTTAAATGTAAATGGATGAAAAGCTCCAATCCAGGACCCATATACTAGTATATGCTACAAGAGAACCACCTCAGAACAAAAGATACACACAGACTAAAGTAAAGGGACAAAAAGATATTTCATGCAAATGGAGATACAAATAAATGGAACCATATGCCGTTCTTGGGATACAAGTAATTAACATCATTTACATGTACATTCTACCCAGAGCAATCTATAAATTCAATGCAATTCATATCAAAATACCAATGGCCATATTTCACAGAACTAGAACAAGTAATCCAAAAATGTATATGGAACCATGCCGGGAGCCGGTCCATCCTTGCTGCTTGACACAGTCGCTGCAGAGAAGAAACATCTGCACAGCATATGTTTCAAGAGACCTGGCGTATATGGCATACTGTTCTTAATATGTTTGCTCCCCTTCTTGCTATGTGTTTTAACCAAGGTCACCTCTCCGAGAAAGGTTGTTTCCCCAGGTAGG
>NW_005371207.1:1643544-1653610 GCF_000412655.1 Myotis brandtii
GAGACAGAACCTAGAGACAGAACCTAGAGACAGAACCTAGCAAGAGAACATGGCAAAAGATCCTGGACAGATCTTGGCTGGAGAACCTAGACAGAACATGGCGAGAGAACCTACACAGAACCTGGCTGGAGAACCTGGCTAGAACCTAGCGACAGAACATGGCTGGAGATCCTGGATAGAACCTGGCAAGAGAACCTGACTAGAACCTGGCGACCGAACCTGCCTGGAGAACCTAGCGAGAGAACATGGCATGAGAACCAGAACCAGAACTTGGCTGGAGATCCTGACCAGAACTTGGCTGGAGATCCTGGCTAGAGAACCTGGCTAGGCTGCTGATCAACTGAACGCTGCCTCCGTGTCATTCCTTCTTCGCCGACTTCGTCCACACCTTTGGGGACCCCTGGACCTGCGGGGGTTGGACCCCAGCAGAACCACAAAAGACCCCAAATAGCGACAGCAATCTTGAAAAAAAAAAAGAAGAACAAAGCTGGAGATGTTATATTACCTGTGTTATATTGATATCAAACAATACTATAAGGCCATAGTAATCAAAACAGCATGGTACTGACCTTGGCTGGATAGCTCAGTTGGTTAGAGCATCGTACCAATACTCAAAGGTTGCAAGTTCCATTCTTGGTTAGGGCACATACAAGAATCAATCAATGAATGTATAAATAAGTGGAACAACAAGTTCATGTTTCTCTCTCTCAAATCAATATTGTAAAAACACACACACACACACACACACACACAACATGGTATTGGCATAAAAGCAGACATAAAAATTAATAGAATAGAAGAGAGAGCCCAGAAATAAACCCATACATAAATGGTCAAATAATATTTGACAATGGAGGCAAGAACATAAAATGGGGTAAAGATAGTCTATTTAATAAATGGCATTGAGAAAATTAGATATGAAAAAAATGAAACTAGACCACCTTCTTACACCACATGCAGGAATAAATTCAAAATAGATTAAAGACTCAAAACCATAAAACTCCTAGAAGAAAATGTAGGCAGTATGATCTCTGACATTTCTCTTAGCAATATTTTTCCTGATATGACTCCTTGGACAAGGGAAACAAAAGAAAAATAAATCAATGGGACTTTGTCAAACTAAAAAGTTTTGCACAGAAAAAGAAACCATCAACAAAACTAAAAGACAACCTACTGAATACAAGAAGATATTCACCCAAGATATACCTGCTAAGGGTTTTACATCCAAAATTTATTAAAAAAACTCAGACAACTTAATACCAGGAAAAAAAAACACCCAATGATAAAGTTGGCAGAAGATCTGAACAGATACTTCTGGAAAGAAAACATACAGATGGCCAATATGAAAAGTTGCTCAACATCACAGAAATGCAAATGAAAACCACACTGAGGTATCACCTCACACCTGTCAGAATGGCTATTATCAATAAATCCATAAACAACAAGGGTTGGTGAGGATGTGGGGAAAAAAGAACCCTCGTACACTGTTGATGAAAATGCAGAGTGGTGCAGCCACTATAAAAAACAATATGGAGGGTCCTCAAAAATTTTTAAATGGAACTGCCTTATGACCCAGGGGTTCCATTGCTGGGTATTCAAAGAAACCCAAAACACTTATTCAAAAGAATATAAGCCCCTCTATGTTCATTATAGCATTACTTACAATTCTTAAGTTTTTGAAGCAGCTGAAGTGCTTATCAATACATGAGTAGATAAGAAAATACAGCCCTGGCAGGTGGCTCAGTTGGTTGAAGCATTATTTGTACACCAAAAGGTTGTGGGTCCCATTCCCAGCTAGGGCACATACCTGGGTTGGGGGTTTGATCCTAGCTAGTTAAAGATAGTGCGGGAGGCAACAAATCAATGTTTCTCACATCAATATTTCTCTGTCTCTTTCTAATAGTCCATTAAAAACATATCCTCAGGTGAGGATTAAAAAAAAGTAGTGATAGAATATATATAATAGAATATTACTCACCCGTGAAAAAGAATGCAGTCTTATGATTTCAACAGCATAGATGGAGCTAGAGGGTAATATGCTAAGTGAAATAAGTCAGTCAGAGAAAGACAAATACTATGTGATTTCACTTATATGTGGAATCTAAAGAACAAAATAAAAATGAACAAACAAAATTGAAACAGACTCATAGACACAGGAAACAGAGTGCCGGTTACCAGAGCGGAAGGGAGTTGAAGGACTGAGTGAAAAAGGTGAGGGGATTAAGAAGTACAAATAGGGAGTTATAAAATAGTCACGGGGGTGTAAAGTACAGCATAGGGAATATAGTCAATGATATTGTAACAACTATAGTCATGTAAAAGTGCATGACTATGTAACCACTATGGTGTTCATCAAAACTAATACAAAATAATATTAAGTATAACCTGTAATTGAAAAATAAAATTTAAAGTTCTTTTAAAAATACATTTTAAACTAAATTATTAAAAGATTCAATAGTCACCCTAGCTGGTTTGGCTCAGTGGATAGAGCTCTGGCCTTCGGACTGAAGGGTCCCAGGTTTGATTCCAGTCAAGGGCACATGCCTGGGTTGTGGGCTCGATCCCCAGTGGGGGGCATGCAGGAGGCAACCGATGAATGATTCTCTCTCATCATTGATGTTTCTCTCTCTCCCTCTCCCGCCCCCTTCCTCTCTGAAATCAATAAAAATACATTAAAAAAAAAGATTAAATAGTTATGGTTAGGATCCAATGTGGTGGCATGAAAGACAAGCAGAAAAAAGGCTTACAAGACAGAACAAATATATAAAGTAATGGAAATCATGAGAGGAAAAAAACCCTCAAAAAGCATGGGTAGAAGAAAAAAACCAAGTAACAGGATTACAGAAAGGTAAAAAGATCTGGGTTTGCTAGAAAATAGTCAGATTTTCTGTGCTGACATGTTCATGGGGAAGCAGCAGGGAGGGAAATGGGAATAAGGCAGAGAAGGAGGAAGAGTGGTTACAAAGGGTGTTTGGCCCTGTCCTGACAGGTGGTATAAGCTACTGCACCTCATAAAGGCTTCTCAAAAACACGAGAAATTACTCTCCAGCTCTCATTGGTGTGCTGTCTCTCATTGGGGACTCCAGTGACAAAGAATGTTAGATCATTAGGTATTGTCCCTCAGGTGCCTTCTTTTTTCAGTCTATTTTCTGTCTTTCTTGCTATCTGATCTTTGAATGCATGGTTAATGGCCGATGCCCATTGTGCCTGCTATCAAATCAGCATTTGATTATATAACTGTCCTTATTTGTGCCTCAGCATTTCAAAAGAATGGAGCCTTGGAGACATGAGTCACAAACAAAATATACAAATGGTCAAAGCAGCCAATGTCTAAATAAATAAACCATTAGATTGAAAATTAAAGCTGACCACCAGGAGACTGACAATAAAATGTCCATCATTAAAAATCAAATCTTTCCTGATTTGATTAGCAGACACTCACTAAAATATTAACAAGAGGAGAAGGGAACCTAAAGGTAACAGATTAGTGTATCAAATAACAGTTTGGGACATGGATTTCTATTGTTGTTTTGTGGTTTACAACATTTTCAAAGGGAGAAAAACAAGTTTGGTTCATCTGGAACAAAAAAAATCCCTAATCCCCAAGGAACTGTGCATGGACTTTTTGCCAGTGCTCAGTCTGATTGTATAAAGTTCATCGTAATTCTAGGTTCTCCTGGCTCTCAAGCCAGAGGAGGCTCGGAGTGTAAATATGTGACACACTGGCCTGAGGAGAGCAGAACTGCAGCCATCAACCCCTTACTCCCTCCTACCCTCTCTCAGAAGACAGACCTAATGCTGGAAAACTCAGAATGACTGTGACTCGAAACGAAAGCCCCAGAAGTCAGAGCTTTGGCAGCTAAAATGCAGGAGAGCTCTTCTAGCCAATATGAAAGGGGAAGTGAGGGAGAAACGAAGAGGTGCGACAGAGTTTAATAAGAGGAAAGAGGTATTAAGTGTATTTACTTTACTTTTTAATTGCTGTTTGACCCTTTGCTCTCATATCCAAAGCAGTGAAGGAGTAAGGAAGAGAAAAACCAGTCCTGTGAAGAACACAGAATTTGGTTAAGTAGATTTTAACCAACTTAGAAATTCACTGGAAAAGTTCTGTGGGGCCTGGCTGATGTTGCTCAGTGATTGAGCATCGACCCATGAACCAAGAGGTCGCGGGTTCTATTCCAGGTCAGGGCACATGCCCGGGTTGCAGGCTCAATCCCCAGTGCGGGGAGTGCAGGAGGCAGCCAATTAATATTTCTCTCTCATCAATGTTTCCATCTCTCTATCCCTCCCCCTTCCCCCCCCCTCTCTCTCTAAAAAAAGGCAATAAAAAACACATTTTTTAAAACGTTCTATGGGGAAAAGATGGAAAAGACTAAGTAAAAAGGAACAAACTTTGTTTATCTGTTTTTAAAGTCAATTTTAATTTTCTTAAAGGGTCAGGGCCAGCACATAATTTTCAAACCTTAGCGTATGCTGGGCGTTAAGTGCTTCTGAGCTTAGAGTGTGGAGGAGCTGTGATGAGCAAGTCGGTACCAGGTAAGGATCAGGTAAGTGATCAAATAAACCAGGGATCCTCAAACTACATCCCGCGGGCCACATGCAAATACAAATATTGTATTTGTTCCCGTTTTGTTTTTTTACTTCAAAATAAGATATGTGCAGTGTGCATAGGAATTTGTTCATCATAGTTTTTTAAACTATAGTCTGGCCCTCCAACCATCTGAGGGACAGTGAACTAGCCCCCTGTTTAAAAAGTTTGAGGACCCCTGAAATAAACCAACCCAATGAGTGGGAGGCAACTCCAGGTCATTTAAACCAGACTTCTTGGTGGAAACTCAAGAGAAGTTAGATGATGTGTTGCAGAAGATAGGGAATGTGTGCAAAAAGGCACGTGTGTGTGTGTGTGTGTGTGTGTGTGTGTGTGTGTGTGTGAGAGAGAGAGAGAGAGAGAGAGAGAGAGGTCCTAGATATTACAAACTAGATCATTTAACATGTTGGATGATGTTATTGCTCTTCTTTGATTCCCTTGCATCCCTTTTTACCATTTTATTCTTTCCTTCTTTGTGATGCTTTTGATT
Source organism: Myotis brandtii (assembly GCF_000412655.1). NCBI lineage: Eukaryota > Metazoa > Chordata > Mammalia > Chiroptera > Vespertilionidae > Myotis > Myotis brandtii. The sequence continues at coordinate 1,648,623 of NW_005371207.1, forward strand.
TCAACAAACAACATATACTGCATGCGCTTTTATGAAAAACAACCTTTTACTTACTGGATCCCACTTGCCTACAGGCAAAGTTCCTCAGGTTGGTCTAGAACCTGTGACCAATGGTTAAGTGTACCAATCAGGTAGGAGAGATGGGCAAGATTTTAGGAGTAACAACTCTAACCTATTTTAGAAACATGCTTCTACGTGCCTAGTTTCATAACGTCCACTCATTGTCTACTAAGATTCTTTCCATCAAAGTGAAATGCTGAGTCAAGCTATATAGTCAACATGTCAGAAACTGTCATTTCTATGTTGCATATATTCATAGGTAGTGACTTGGAGCCCAAGAGAGCTAACATAATACCTGCAAGGTCATCGCCTCACCCAGTGTCTGATTGTGACCTCTTTCGGAGACTTGAACACAAGAAATGCTATAAATGGGAAACACTGACACACCTCTGTGTATGAATTGATTTAAATAAGTCTGACTAGTTTGTCCTGAATTTACAATTTAACTGATGAGTCTAATCAGTTTAGTGACGTGGCCTGGGAGCCCAATAGCAAACAAACAAACAAAAATCAGACCAGTTTGTACATGTCCAACGGGCCATGGTCTGTGAGCTCATTTGGTGGAGGTGGAGGAAGAGGGTTGATTTTTTAAGAGACTTTGAAAATTTAAAATTCCACACAGATGATTAATACTTCTACGCAACCTAATGGGCGTTGGCACATAATGTGAAGAAAATCTTATTGAAAGAGAAAAACCAAACAAAACAATGTTGTGGGATGATCTCCTCTGGAAATTTAAGCCAATCTCAAGGAAATTTCAAAATCTGTTTCAATCTCTTCTTTAAAATATGTTTTTATTGATTTTTTTTTTTTTAGAGGCAGAGGAAGGGGGGAGGAATAGAGAAATAGAAACATCAATGATGAGAGAGAATCATTGATTGGCTGCCTCCTGCATGCCCCCTACTGGGAATTGAGCCCACAACCCAGGCATGTGCCCTGACCTGGAATGGAACCCTGACCTCCTGGTTCATAGGTCAGTGCTCAACCACTGAGCCATGCTGGCTAGGCCGGCTAGGCCAATCTCTTTTTTTTTTTCATATATGCCTTTGACAGTAAAATTATTGGACATGCCAGAGAGCAGCTGCCATCTAACAGTTTAGTTCAGCTACTGGGGTGAATTGTTAACTCTTTTGCTATCATTTTGCCCATCATTATTCTCATGAAGTCTATTTTACTTCCAGATATGCAGTAATATTTGAGTACGATTAAGTTTATTAGTAGCCATGTGACTAGTGATGAAAAGAAGCAGCCAAGCCTACCTTAGGTCAACAGGACAAGTGGTCTCCTGCAGATTGCAATGTTGGGAGCATAGGGGAGTGATAAAGACCACATTGAGCAAGACAGCCCCTGGCTTATAGTTATGGTCTTGCTTAGGAAGGAAATTGGAAAGTAGGAGTCATGCAGAGACAGGGAACTAGAGAGTAATCAGAGCTAAAGGGTTTATAAATAGATCATCATGAGTCTGAGGGAATAAAGCTCAGGAAGAGACAAATAGTAGAGGACAAGGGTCATCCAAAACTTAACTCAGGATCTCTCCTCCCAAACCTGTGTCCTTCCTATTATTTTTTCCCACCAAATATCAAGGACCTTTTGGCATGGACCAAATGTCTCAATGGATGTTTTGGACAGGGTCAAATGTCTGCTAATTAGATAGATGATAGATAGATAGATAGATAGATAGATAGATAGATAGATAGATAGATTGATTGATTTTAGGGAATTGGCTCACACAATTGTGAAGACTCAGTGAGTCCAAAACCTGCTGAAATATCTGGCAGGCTAACGATTCAGGGAAGAGTTGTAGTTTGAGTCCCAAAGGCCATCTTCTGTCAGAATGCCTCATGCTCAGAGGAGAGTTAGTCTTTCTCTCTTAAGGCCTTCAACTGATTAGATGAGGCCCACTCATATTAGGGAGAGTGATCTGCTTTACTCAAAATCCACTGATTTAAATGTTAATCTCATAAAAAAAAATCTTCATAGAAACATCCAGAATAGTGTTTGACCATTACTTACATCATTTTTATGTAGGTATTTTTATATAAATAACATACTTTTCCCCCGTTTGCTTGGTTATTTTATAATTGACTATTTTATGTATAATTTTTAATAATTCACTATTTTGTAATGTATATGTTCCTAGATTAAGTACAGTATCTTTATTTTAGTGGGTATCACGGCCCAGCCAAGTGGACACATAAAATTAACCAGGATACCTCCATACGCACAGGTTGCATATGCCTTTGTGCCAAGTAGACACTTTTCAGGGTAGAAAGTGGGAAGTGCTGGGGGTAGCTTAGTCAGGGGCTGCCAGTTACAACTGCAGGAAGCCTGGTTCTGCCCCAGGGCTGCAGAGGTCAAAGGGGAACCAAGCTGTGAGGCTGTCTGTGCTCATGAGGTTTCCAATATTACTCTGTGTCATATTTTCCTTTTCAACACTGAAGAAAAAAAGGTGTTTAAGCCAAAGCAAATAGGTCCATTTGCCTAAATTTACATTTGGAAGCTAAAATGGACATGTATACAATTGTTACACATTTTCAAATCAGACTAAAATCAATCATTCATTTTTAGTAAAACTAAACTACCTCTAAAAGAATTCTGAAATTTTTAACCAGTTAACTTTAGCCATTTGATTTGATGTAAAAAAACAAGACAAAACAAACAAACAAAATGTGTGCTCCTTCCAGCAGATATTCTCTCATAGGTACTGGAAAGAACCAAGACCAAAGTATTTCACTTTAACAATAGAAAAGCTTGGGCTTCTCCTTTTCTAGAGATGGGAGAAATGCCAGAATTCTTGGGATATTTCCCTACACCTGAGAAGTGAAACATCTTCAGACTCCCAATGGCACTAACCCATGTTGATGAAGAGGTGTTGTTTTTACAGGAAGAACCATTTATTTATTTTTTAATTTAAAAAAATTTATTGACTTCAGAGAGAGAAAGAAGGGAGAGAGAGAGAAACATTGATTTGCTGATCTACCCACTCAAGCATTCATCAGTTGACTCTTGTATCTGTCCCAACTGGGGATGGAACCTACAACCTTGGTGTGTTAGGACTATGCTCTAACTAATTGAGCCACCTGGCCAGGGTGATGAAGAGTTTTGATACACATACAAGTTAAATGATTTCTTCTCTGCAATCCCATCTTGATGGGGCTGGAAAAAGATTTATTTAGGCTTTTGAATAAAGTAGCCAGTTTGCTTAATCTAAGATGCTTAAGACATATAATACATGAATTTTTAAAATAGATTATTTTAAAGTATTTTGTGCTTGATTCTATTTATTTGAGATATCTAGAATAATCAAATTCATAAAGACAGAAAGTTGAATGGTGGTTGTAGGGGGCTATGGGGAGGGGAGAAATGGGAAATTATTGTTTAATGGGTACAGAGCTTGAAACAAAGAACATGTTCTGGAGATAATGGTAGTGATGGTTGCACAACAAAATGAACATATTTTATGCCACTGAATAATATACTTAAAATAGTTATAATGTTAAGTTTTATGTTACATTTATTTTACCATAATAAAAAATATTTACTGCAGAAACTTAGCTGTAATGAGTGATTTGGGGGGTTACACCACCTCGTTGGCAATGACCAGACAATGAGCTTGATGATTAGGCCTGACTGACTATAAAAATCAACAGCTTCAAGGAGTATTGTAGTGGTTTTCATGATAAAATATAAGTCTATTTTCTTTTTTTTAAATTGAATTTATTGAGGTGATATTGGTTCACAAAATCACTCAGTGTTCAAGTGTACATCATCTGCACACTGTATTGTGTGTCCATCACCCCAAGCAAAGTCTCTTTCCATCCATATTACCCCCTTTACCCACCCCCACCTACCGGCTACCGTCCTTTCTCTCTGGCTATCATCACACTGTTATCTATGTCTATGTGTTGTGTGTGTGTGTGTGTGTGTGTGTGTGTGTTCTGCTTAATCCTTTTGCCTTCTTTTATCCAGCCCACCAACCTCCCCTCCCTATAAGTCTATTTTCTGACTTACTGACAGAATAAGGAAGAATGTGATTAAGAGAATGCTCTTAAGGATAAGAGGTCAAAAATTTGACCTGTGCCCTATGTTAGCATTGGGAAGCATGTAGGGCAGGAAAAGAATTCTTCTCACAGAGCAGGAATTCTCTACAATTTCTTCTTAAAGACTAGTACTTTAAAAAAAAAAATAGTGAGTAGTCATGACCTAAGGAGAAAAAATACATGTGTTTTTTTTAATTGTTGTTGTGATGCACACAATCTACAAGTAATACATTCTTTGATTTTATTAATTGTTGCCCTCCCATCATTTTGACTAATATGCACTGATATTTTAACTACCAATGTACTTTAAATCAAAGTCTTTTTTAATTAAAAAATATGAAATTCCTAAACATCACTCTACCTAAATAGAAAAGCTATGCTTCATTTCTCCTGAAACTTTACTTAATTTTGGAGCTTATATATTACAAATTAGTGAATTGTTAAGCGTCATACATAAAGTAGCCAAATACAAAATTATTATAAAATAGCCAAGCAAACTGAAAAATATATATAAGTATTATTTATATAGAAATATCTACATGACAATTATATAATGCATAAAAAGCTCTTAAGACAGGGTCTAATACATAGTGAAGTGCTTAATAAAAGTTGTTTTTTAATTTGGCAATGTTAATGTCTTTAATTTGCTTGATCTTAAGCCCATTCATATGTAATAAACATTTAGTGTATTTTTACAAGGTAAAAGTCATCTTACAAGGCTATATGGGGGAACAGAACATTGAAGGAGATATATTGTTGTATTGTACCCCGAGAATCACAGAAGGACGCCTCAAGAAGTCGAATTAAAGAGTCACATTTATTGTAATCCGGGACTATGAGGGGCCATTCCCCAAATCTCATAGTGATAGGATGGTCGCAGCTCCAAGG
>NW_005371207.1:1653674-1677238 GCF_000412655.1 Myotis brandtii
GCAAAAAGCAGTTTACAGAAGCAGAATTAAGCATGTTAATTATAGTTTTGGGTCTCAGGGTCACTGAATTGACAGAAATACATTATCTAGAGCCCTTGGGTCTGGAATGAGGAACCTAGTTTGCAAAAAGCAGTTTAAACAGCATGTTATAAACACATTATCTAAAGCCCTTGGGTAACCTGGGTTACACTTAGGCATGTTATCTAAATTACAGTTTTGGGTCTAGAGCCCTCTGACCTTGGGATAACTGTGCTGTCCTTCCCAGGTGAAGGAAAAATGTGCTTTCTAAGACCAGTATGCCCACAACCCATGTGATATTCACATCACAATCAATAAGGCATTTAATCGAATGGGATGATTTATATAATTCAGAAAATCAAAATAACCTGTCCATTGTCAAACAAAGCAAATAGGTACCATACTTCAATATACACCATTGAGAGAAAGATGAATTCTTCTAGGGGGAGGGGAGAAAACAATTACACTAAAAAAACCAAGTATTTCACATAAGAGAAGGTGCCCAAGAATATAGAGATTCATATAGGTCAGGGGAAATTTCATAGAAGAAGAGGTATTTATTTTGGACCTTGAAGAATGGACGCGATTTCCACTTGCAAATATGACAGAGGGAGGTGAGAAACATTGTAGGTGGAGGGAGTGGGGAGAGCACAGATGCAGAGAGTGAGGAGTGAGTGCAGGAACCAGATTTTCAGGTTTGTTGGGAACTCAAGATGGTGGCAGGAGAGTTCTTGGAAGTTAGCCTGGGAAGGCTGGTTGGGGGAGGAGCATGGAGACCTCAGATTCTGAGAATCCCTCAGATACTGAGACGAGGAGAACCCTTAAGGTGTTTGTACATGAAAGAACATGACTAGAGGCAGTTTTAGGAAGATTAATCTAGAAGCTTCCTGCTTCTGCTGTGTTGATATAAAAAGTAAAATGTCTTTTGTATAGGAAAATGGTTAGTTCTCATTTCACAGATGCGGCCACTGGCTTGTCTTGGGGCAGAACCCACCCTTGGTTTTCAGACTTGAAGGCCAATGTTTTTTTCTATTTCTGCTTGTACTTTAAAAGGTCTACTTGCCACTACTACAGTATCTGCATGGATCTGCAGGCAAGGTAGCCCAGTGGCTCATGGGAAGGCTTCCTGATTGAATCTGAAAAGCAATTAGTAGGATCTGTGTCCTTCGATGCTCTCCAACAGCACTGGCTGCTGTTCACCCAGCCCCTCCCCTCCTGAGCCATGCAGCACACCTCAGTATTCTGGATGGGGTGAGAAACAGGTGGTCCTCTTTGGGGGCATCCCGCACAGCTGGAGAAGCCAGGTGCTCACTCACACATCCTCACCTTCTTCAGGAGAAATCACCAGCAAAAAAGGTCTCTCTTGGCACCCAGCTATATGGCATTGGGGGCATGGTGACGAGGATAAAATGAAACTGTTCCTCTTACTATCTTCAATGCATTCAGTCCCCCTCCTTCCCTCCACTGCCACCCTCACCCCCCAATGATGTGCTGAAACTTCTCTATGGTACTCCTGGACTTCCAAAAATATACTCTCACCTGTGGGAGACCATCAAAATTTAGAGGAAAGACAGTAGTGTCAACAAAAGTTTGCTGCCACCAATCTAATATCAACAGGAGTCTCCAATCTGGGGTGCCGAAAGAGGAGAAAGTTTATTCAGGTAAACAGTTTGTAAACTGGGGAAATACAGCCTCTGATGGAAACTGAAAGTGTGCTCCACTGAGACAAAGGAGAGACCAATTTTTATAAAGTCCTGCCCTGACCCTTGATTGGCTCATTTTATGCAAATGAGGAATCCAAATTTGCACAATCTGATTGGTCCAAATAGCACTGTCCTGATTGGTTGGAATTGCATGTTCTGATTAGTCATTACGGAGCTGCTCTGATCGGTCAGTAAAGATGGATGCAAATAGGATATTGCTATGCAGTTCCAATTGGATAGGGCAGGGCTCAACTCATTAGTTGAAAGTTGATGCCAGCAATTTTTGTGTGTGTGTACTTAAATGTGTGTTGTTGTTTTTTTTTAAATTGTTGATAGTATTACAGATATCTCCCGCTTTCAGTAACTTTTTTATAAAGGTCAGCTCAGCTGACAGGAGCACAGTGTAGGAGGCTGAAGCTCAATCTGTGGCTTTTCTCTGAAATGCACTACATGTGTGAGAGGCCTTTAGTAATGGCTGCTAGACTCTGGTTATGATTTTGAATGCAATTAACCAGGAGGAGTCCTCCCTGGCACATATTTTCCTTCTCAGGGTCAACAGTAGAAAACTCTTATTTAGCTATTTTGCTGATGTCACTCCATAGGTCCCCTTTTAAAGACTGAGAATACACCTGGGAAGATTAATCTATCTTTGTTCATTCAGACCTTGCAAGAATTGTTTTATTTATTTATTTTTAAATATATTTTTATTGCTTTCAGAGAGGAAGGGAGAGGGAGAGAGAGACAGAAACATTAATGATGAGAATCATTGATCGGCTACCTCCTGCACTCCCCATACTGGGGATCGAGCCCACAACCCAGGCATGTGCCCTGACAGGGAATCAAACCATGACCTCAGATGCTCAACCACTTAGCCACGCTGGCCGGGTGAGAATTATTTTAGTTATACTTTCTGCTTGTGTAAGATCTAAGCAATTCAGGGTGTTTTCTTTAGAATCAAATATTGAATTGAAGGGTATCAATAGTATTCAAATGATGGATACATTCAATCCTTTGTGAACTGGTTTAAACCAGGGTGACTATGAAAAAATGAGCTTCTGTGCTGTCTCTGAAGGAAATTCCAAGAGAATTGGTCTAAAGAACATTTTTTTAAAACAGACAGCACTACTTGAATTAAATACATGACGTCTCATAGAACCTGCTTTGAAGGTTAGTCCTGTGTTGGCTTTTCTTAAATTGAACACATTTGTTTTCAAAACTGAACTTCATTCTTTTATGAGTTGTTTGTAACAGAGGCTGCTAGTGTTCACCAGTATCAAGCTTTCCTCTCCTTCCTGGTCACACAGCCTGACTGTACCTCCCAGGTCCCTGTGGTCTAGGGGTGTTCATAAACTAGTCTTGGCAAATAAAAGGTGGAGAGAAGTAATGTGTGGCATTTCCAGATGTGGCCCCTAATCCTTCCTGGATTCTCCATGTGTCCCTCTTGCCTTGTCTGTTGGCTGGATGCAGAGTATCTTCTGAGGACTCCAGGGTTCTAGAGGATAGAAGGGTCACTAGATGAATGAAGCCAGAACCCCTTGCCTGACCCCAATCTATATTGGACTGTGACTTCTTTCTGTGAAGCCAATTAGATTTAGCTATTGTAGGTTATTCCAGTGAGCTTCCCCTGAATAATATACATCATACCTCTTACATTCTGATGGAATTGCTAAGACTCTATAGGTGACACCTACCTGGACACAGCTGCTGCTCTTGGCTCTGTCTGACATTGGTGTTGTGCTCTTTCAGCGCCCCAGGCAAGCCCCTCCTCTTGATTTAGTTTTGTTTCAGTGTCAATCAGTCTAATGACCTTGGCAGGAGATTTCCATGAGGACAGTTAGCTCTGTTGCTGATAACAGGCATTGACTTTCCAGAGTTCACTGCTTTACAGTTTGTCACTCCTGTCTTCACCAACCCTATTAGCGGGCCTTAGAACTTCACCAACCGCCACCCCCGATACACACACACTCTCGCAAAGTGCCTGGGATCCTTCCCACATTTTCTTGAACATGGGCTTGGAGATTATGAACTGTCAGCACACAGGGCCATAACTTTCAATGACATAATCAGTCCACCAAATTCCCAGAGAATCAGAAATCTATTTTAACATCAGCCTCAAGTTCTCTTTTTGTCTCCTCAGGGAGAGATATGGACAAATTCATTCTATTTGTGTTGTGGAATGAGTCAGAGTGCAAACTAGTCATTTGACACAAGTGACCAAATTCTCAAGTATTAAGCTCAACTCTTGATTTAGTTTTGTTTCACTGTCAATCAGTGTCAATCAGTCTAATGACCTTAGCAGGAGATTTCCATGAGGACAGTTAGCTCTGTTGCTGATAACAGGCACTGACTTTCCAGGGTTCACTGCTTTACAGTTTGTCACTCCTGTCTTCACCAACCCTATCAGCGGGCCTTAGAACTTCACCAACCGCCACCCCCGATACACACACACTCTCGCAAAGTGCCTGGGATCCTTCCCACATTTTCTTGAACATGGGCTTGGAGATTATGAACTGTCAGCACACAGGGCCATAACTTTCAATGACATAATCAGTCCACCAAATTCCCAGAGAATCAGAAATCTATTTTAACATCAGCCTCAAGTTCTCTTTTTGTCTCCTCAGGGAGAGATATGGACAAATTCATTCTATTTGTGTTGTGGAATGAGTCAGAGTGCAAACTAGTCATTTGACACAAGTGACCAAATTCTCAAGTATTAAGCTCAAAAATCCTCAGTAGACCTAGTAAATGAATGAGTTTTGCCGGCTGCTCAAATTTGCTAAATGTATATTTTTATGGACTTAGCTACATAGACTAACTGGCTTAATGCTTACAGACAGAGGTCTGGGTATTGTTGTCTGTACATCTCCTGGAGGAACCAGATGCAAAGACCATGTCTACTAGGTGACACTGTATGTAAATGTGGGCTGTGATTCTGAGAGTTAGTTGCTGATAGTTGTGGTGAATAAGAAAGTTTTATAATATTTTGCTTCCAGCAAAAATGTTTATGGTTGTATAAAAATCAAAGTAGCCCATGGTTATGTATTTGGGTTGAAAAGAAATGATTGAGAACCACTAGTTTAAGTAGCCCTGGATTTTTTTAGACTAACATTCTAATGAATTTGAATTGCTTGTTACTTTCCCAGAACTACATTCCTTTTATGTGAACTAAGTGACAGGTTGCATGGCCCGAAATCATCTAAGAGAAGTTATACACCTCATAATGCATACAACTGGGAATAAAATTAAGGGTTCTTGGTAAAAAATTTTAAGAGGCCTCTAAAGGAGATGTTATTGCTCTGATATTCACAAATGTAGGCAAAATCACACCTCTGAGGATTAAACTGAAACATGATTGTATATAAAGATTCTATATAAGCTATGAAACACTATATTAAATGACAGTTATAATTGCTTCTTTTACTAGACATGTTTATTATGCATCAATAATATTGTAAGCCAGACACTGTTCTTACTCAGTTAGATGTATCAGCGAATAGTTCAAAGTCCATGAATTATTACATATATTCTAGTTCTAAGCAGGCAATATAAATATAATAGTTTTTAATAGAAGGTCAAGAGGTGACTGATGATGCTGTGATATAAACTAAAGCAAGGTAGATGTATAGAGAGTTACAGGGGCTGCTATTTTACATAGTATGGTCAGGGAAGGCCCCTCTGTGGAGGTGACATTTGATGGGAGCCCTGAGAGATGGGATGGAGTGAACCATGTGGGAATATGGGAGGGGGTAAAGATATGAATGTGGAGTGTTCAGCCTATGAATGTTATTCACAACCATGGATTTGGATGAGATCACTAGAGAGAAAATGTTGAGAGAAACTAGGTAGACAAGAGAAGAGAGGCACCCCCAAATCACTTCATCATTTAGGATTCAAAGAGGAAGAAGAGCCAGCAATAGAGACCAAGAAAAAGCAACGAGTCAGGTGGGAGGAAAACCTGGAGCGTGTGATGCCCCTGAAGCCAGGTGAAGGAAGTGCTGTGCAAAGGGGGCTTGAGTAAGTGGTTATCCACACAGAAACAAGCATTATAGAGAAATCCCCACCTTCCCTACATTACAAAACAGGCTTCACTTAGACTAAAGTCCTACGGATGAAAGCAGAACTTTAAACGTTTTTGAAAAAAATATATGTAGATATTTTTATGACATCAGTCAATGGAAGTATGTCTTTGAAAAGGACATAAATAGCACATACCACAAAGAAAAAAAAACGAATACATTTTAAATTTCTATTCATTAAAGAACAGTATTAAAAAATAACATAGCCCTAACCGGTTTGGCTCAGTGGATAGAGCGTCGGCCTGTGGACTGAAGGTTCCCAGGTTCGATTCCGGTCAAGGGCATGTACCTTGGTTGCAGGCACATCCCCAGTAGGGGGTGTGCAGGAGGCAGCTGGTGGATGTTTCTCTCTCATTGATGTTTCTAACTCTTTATCCCTCTCCCTTCCTCTCTGTAAAAATAAATCAATAAAATATATTAAGAAAAAAATAACAAAAAAGCACATACTGAGAGAAGACATTTCCAGTATATATAATCATCAGAGCTTCTTAATAATTCAGAAATATAAAGAACTCCTACAGATTGATAAGTCACATAATCCAATAGAAAAATGGGCAGAAGACATTAATAGGCATTTTTTCATTAGGGGAAGCCTGAATGGACAATAAACATAGGAAAATACGTTCAACCTCATTAGGAATTTGGAAAAAATGCAAATTTAAATCTGCAAAAAGTATCATTTTACACCTACCAGATTGGCATACATTTAAAAATGTGACAATATCAAGCATTGACAAGGATATAGAGCAAGGGGAACATTATTCATTGCTGGTAGGAGTATCAATTGGTACAACTATTTTGAGTCAATTTTGTCGTTATTTAATTACATTTGAAGATCCACAAACCCTGTGGTCTGGTAATTGCTTTCCAGAGAAACTTTTGATCATGTGCATCAGGAAGTCTGAAAAAGAATGATCATAGAATCATCTATAATAATAAAAGCGTAATATGCAAATCGACTGAACAACCAAACAGCAGAATGACCATTTGGACAACCTTCCGGATGACCTTCCAGACAACCACACTATGACACTCACTGACACCAGGCCAGCCAAGGCAGGTGCAATGCGATTGGTCGGGGGCCTGGCCATTGCCCCAGATCACCCTGCAGAGGGAGGCCCAGGCCACCAGCCAGCAGGGCAATTGATCAATTGGGGGGCTCCATGATCACTCCAAAGAGGGAGGCCCAGGCCACCGACCAGCAGGCTGCGGCTGGTGGGCAGGGCCTCCCTCTGCAGGGGCGATCCATCGCGGAGCCCCAGTCAGGTGGGCAGGGCCTACCTCTTTGGGGTGATCAATCACGGGGCTCCCGGACTGTGAGAGGGCACAGGCCGGCCTGAGGGACTCCCCCCGCCTCCCCGCCTGAGTGCATGAATTTCGTGCACCAGGCCTCTAATTGTTTATAATAGCAAAAAAGAAAAGAAATAACATTAATGTCATGAGCATGAGACTAGATCAATAAATTGTGATATAGTCATGTGGTAGCCAGCCTCCAAGATGGCCACTGGGGTGAAGTTTTGGTATTCATGTACTTTGTGTAGTCCCCTCCCACTCCGAATAGAGCTGAACTGTGTAACCAATAGGACAATTTAGAAATGATGGTAGGTGACTTCCAAGGCTAGGTCATAAAAGTCAGTGTGACTTCTGCCTTGCTGTCTTGGATAACTCTCTCTACAAGAAGCCAACTGCCATGTTGTAAGTATACTCAAGCAGTGCTGTGGGGATACCCACATGGCAAGGAACCAAGACCTCCTTCCAACAGCCAGCACCAATTCTCAGTCTTGTGAGTGAGCCATAATGGAAACAAATTATTCAGCCCGTCAAGCCTTCAGATGACTGCATACTTAGTCAACATCATGACTGTAAACTCACGGGAGACCCTGAGCTCGAACAGCTCAGCTAAACCTCTCCTAAGTTGCTGACCTATAGAAACTGTTTATCATTGTTTTGAGCTGCTAAGTTTTGGAGTAGTTTGTTATGCAGCCATAGATAACTAATACAGGCATATAAAAGAATACTACTTTTCTTTTCACAGCAGTGAAAAGAAACTATGGTTACAAGTAACATCAAAGATAAATTTCATAAAAACAATGTTGAGAGAGAAAGGTTACAAAGATATGTCCACTATGTTATCATTTATATAAAGTTCATAAAATGAAAACTAAATAATTCATTGTTAGAGGTTACACGTATATAGTGGAACAAGGCAGGATGGCAAGGGAATGATAAGCACAAAATTCAAGAGAGTAGTTACATCCAGGAAGTAGGAAGGGACAAGCAATCAGAGAAAGACACATGAGAGTTTCTGTGGAAATGTTCTACTTTTTCACTTGACTGATGGGTACAACTGGTATTTATTATATTAATATTTACATCTTTTAAAAAATGTATATTTTATTGATTTCAGAGTGGAAAGGAGAGGGAGAGACAGAAACATCAATGATGAGAGAGAATAATTGATCAGTTGGCTCCTGCAAGCCCCCTATTAGGGATTGAGCTTGTAACCCAGACATGTGCCCTACCAGGAATCAAACCTGTGACCTTTTGGTTCATAGGTTGATGCTCAACCACTGAGATATGCTGGCCGTGCTATATCTTTTGAATGTCTGAATAATGTCATATTATTTTTTTAAAGATGGGAATAATTGACTGTCTAAAGGTGCCAAGCGGTTACTTATGCTAAGGACAAGGACTGACCATTGAATCTCGCTAGGTAGAGGTCATTGATTATCCTAATGAGCACAATTTCACTGAGTCAGGGGTGAAAAGCCTGCTTCAAATGGGTTAAGAAGAGAATTAGGAGTTAAGAAATGGACACAGCAAGTACCACCAATTCTGAGATTCTTTGTAAAGGAGAAGAGACAAAATAATATGAACACAAAAGGGTAATAAAAAGATACCTATTTTTGGACAGGATGTATTTTGAAGATCTAATAGGAAGTGAAAATAGTTGTTTCAGGAGAAACAAGTGAAAACTTCATATATTCTTGAATAGTTGAGATGATGAGCTATAGTTCAAAAATGAAGGATTTGACCTTAGACAAGAGTACAAAAATTGCCCTAGCTGGTTTGGCTCAGTGGCTAGAGCGTTGGCCTGCAGACTGAAGGGTTTCAGGTTCGATTCTGGCCAAGGGCACATGCCCGGGTTGCGGGCTCGGTGCCCAGTGTGGGGCATGCAGGATGCAGTCGATCAATGATTCTCTCTCATCATTGATGTTTCTATCTCTCCCTTCCTCTCTGAAATCAATAAAAAAATATTTTTAAAAAGAGTACAAAAATTGTATATTGATATAATTCATAGACTAGTGGTAGCACCAAGGCTGGGTGGGCAGTAGTCTTCATGCAAGAGAATAGAGCACACAGACTTCCATGGTGATATTGGTGACGTGGAGGACATCAATACCATCCCTGAGATCTTAGGACAGGGATAAAGACAAAATTATGGAGCAGACACATTGTTTCCAGGAGCCACCCTTTGATTCTTCTTTTGTCCTTATGGTCCTCTCTCCTTCTTTTTCTTCAGATTCTCTTCTCAGACTCAACCTTTCAGAATCTGATATCAGACAACAAAATCACACTGAAGTATAAGAAGTTAGCAAGTTCACATGGCTCCCTTTGGGGAAACATTGGCACTTTAATTCAATTCCATAGTTGAAGTTCTGAGTTGGAATATCTCGGTGTCTCCTCCCTCAAACATGTGCGACTCCATGAATTTGAGGTCCTTAGGACAAGTTAGTGGACATGTTCTCAACCCAATTTCAGTCAACTTGGAAGGCAGGTATTAATATTATACTTCATGGTGAAGTGCGAGGTTGGTTATGAAGAGCCACCCTTCTTTTATTGTATAGGTGTAAGTTATATGGTACTCCATTTATGTCATGTGGTCAAGATACTGTAAAATTTGACCAATGCTAGAGCTGGATCCAACCATCTCTATACTTAGAAACCACACCTGAGAATGGAAAATAGGGGGGAAAGGTGAACCCTTTAATGATGTAAAATACCTAGGAGAAAAGTATATCTTTCCAACCAGAAACTAGAATCTGAAGGGAGGCCCTGAATGACAAAAAGAGACCTTTTCTTTTGGGTTTAATTATGAAGAGGTAAAGGTGTCCAGGAGGAACCTGGTGATGAGAAATCAGCTGGGACCATCTAGGGAGACAGGCCAGGAGTACTCTTTCTTTGGGATGCCATGTGCAAAGGGAATGGACCATGAGCCTTGAAGACAAAAGGAAAGCTATGGTGGCATTAGAGTTTTATTTCTAAGACAGGCTTATTCATAGTCCTCATATTCTCCATGGTTAGTTGCCTGTTCCTCTCCACTGGCATCCTGCAAAGTCTTGCTAGGTCCAGTCTGTCTCAACAATAATAGTTTCTAACAGTACTGAACACATACTAAGTGCCAAACATTGCATGAAGTCACCTGACCATGTGAGAGACCACCCCTGGGTTAGGGAATACTCAAAGGATAGAATTAATGCCCTTAGATCAGCTATCCTGATGCACCAAATTCTAATTCTAGTACTAAACCTTGGTAGCACTGGTACTTCCTTACACTTGAAACGTCCAAATGGGAGAAAATATTGAACCTGGAAATCAAGAGAAACCAACAAGGTCTAAACTAGGGAAAACTGTGGCGAGAAAAACTGTGGAGAGTTCAAGAAAATGTAATCAAAGAGAGACAATGAGAAATGCCGCTGAAAACAACAGCTACAAGAAACAAAGAATGGAGAGAGGACATTTAGGAAAGGAGTGCTCTATACATCCAGGTAGAAGAGGCATTATCTTTCTAATGGCTTTAAGTATTTGAAATTATACATTGGTCACCTGAATCTTATTTATTTATTTATTTACTTACTTACTTATATATAAATTCTCACCTGAGGCTGTTTATTGATTTTAGGGGAGAGAGAGACAGAAAGAGAGAGAGAGGAACATTGATGTGAGAGAGAAACATTTATTGGATGCCTTCAGGACACCCCTGCCTGGGGACCCAACACAACCTGGGTATGTGTTCTGACCGGGAATCGAACCTGCAACCTTTTTGGTGCATGAGACAATGCTCCAACAAACTGAGCCACCTAACCAGGGCTGAATCTTTTATTTTTAACTAGAGGCCTGGTGCACAAAATTCGTGTATCGGTAGGGTCCCTAGGCCTGGCCAGCTATCAGGGCCTACCAGGTTCCCCACCTCCCTGCCTCCCCACCTCCTGCTTTCTTCGCTCCCTCAGTGCTCCGCTGCTGCCTCTGGTCGCCCACCATGTTCTGCGCTGCCCCCTGGTGGTCAGCACACATCATAGCGAGCAATCGAACTCCCATTCTGGTGGAACTCCTGAGAGGACACTGCAAAGTATAGCCTTTTATATACTAGTATATATAGAGATATCTAATTTACTGTATTTCAATCTAATTTGGAAGTGGCTTCTTCTACTATTTAAAATCCACTACCTTAAACAAACAATTCTGCATTCCCCAAACCAGTTTTGGGGCACTGGAAACATTTTGCTAGCTTTATGGTATTTTAAAAGGATTGCTTTAGTATAGTTCTTGCAGTCAGATCCTTTATCTGTGTTGCCTCAAATTCATCTGACTAGAATCTGTTCCAGTGCCCTAAAATGAAACAAGGTCAGTCTATGTGAAATTATTGTTCTAAAGTTTCTATTCTTGTTCTGTTAGTGGGGGTTTGAAGTGTGGGGACCTGTGTGCTAGGGTTTTTTATATGTGTGTGTATATATATTTTTTTCATGTCATAGGTTAGAAACTATAGCATTTTTCTGCCTCTGAGCCAGAGAGAGGAAAGAAATGTGACATGAGTTTGGCCCCCCCTCCTGCACTGAGGGACAGGTCATTTCTCAGCCCCAACGTGTATCTGGTCATGTTCCTTCAAGGCGTCCTCTCATTGTGCCTCTTTTGAAATAGGGAAGAGATAACCAGGGACGGGGTGAGGGTGGTAATGATGTTTTCAGACAGAGAGGGGTGTGGGAGCAGAATTCTCAGCCGAAAATCTGGGCTGGGCACCTTTGCTAAAGCTGGTTCTCAGCAGGACAAAGCACTCCTATGTGAATTCAGGTTAATTGCTGCTAAAATTATCCTGGGTTTTCTTTTCTTTTTATTGTCATAAGAAAAAATCTAGGAAATTCTGCAATTAGTTTTTCATAAAAAAATGTCTCTCCAGGCATTAAAAATCCGCCTTATCCTCCATGGCAAAGACTGTCAATTGCCTACCTGATATCCATTCTCCCCTTCTTCCTTACTAACAGAACCCTGTTTTGTTAAGGAGAGCAATGTTCCCCACAACTGTATTTCCCACACAGCCTTGCATATGGATTGATCATGTGACACAGTCCTAACCAATGAGATGTGTGCGGAATCACTGGGTGCTGCCTCTGGAAAAGCTCTTTTAAAAGGGGTGCAGAGTCACTGGAAATGCCCCCTTTCCTTCCAGCTTGGAAGGGATCACAATGTCTGAGGGGCAGGAACCATGTTGGATCCCTGGGAATTAAAGCCATACCTTAATAATGGCAGGTAGAGAAAAGAGGCCCTGAATATGGTGGGGCTATCATATCAGTTCTGGACTGCTTGTCTCCTGACTTGTGGCTATGCAAGGAAATACAAACCTCCTTCTATTTGGCACAGCTACTGTATTTTTGTGCACCGGGCCTCTAGTACCTTAATAATGGCAGGTAGAGAAAAGAGGCCCTGAATATGGTGGGGCTATCATATCAGTTCTGGACTGCTTGTCTCCTGACTTGTGGCTATGCAAGGAAATACAAACCTCCTTCTATTTGGCACAGCTACTGTGAGTTGAGTTTTCTGTTATGTGTAGGCGAATCTATTCCCCATTGATAAGCCTGGACTTCTGCTTTCCTTATCTCTTCATCTCACACTGGTACCGGTGGGTCCCATGTGTCTTTGTTGCATAGCAGAGTGCTCAGCATATCACACAACACACTCAACATATATTTGTTGAGTCTGCAATTCCCAGGTGAGGTTTTATGTGCCTCCTACTATGAGGCAATAAGAAGTACAAAACATCATCTAGAAAGGAATCTTGCCAAAATTACTTAACCTGGTTCTAATCATGAAGAAACTCCTGGACAAATTCGGCATGGAAGACAATCTTAACTCATCTGGAATCTTCCAAAAAGTTCCATGTGACCAAAAAAACACAAAACCAACCAACCAAACAAACAAACAAAAAAAACACAGCACAAAAAGGTGAGGGCAGGGGGAATTACTCTAGATTAAAAGAGACTGAACAAATATAACAATCAAATGCAATATGTAAACCTCAACTGAGTCCTGGATCAAACAACAAAATATATCAGCATCACCCAGTACGCCCACACTAGCTGCCAGAAATCCTGAAGACATCCGCAGTGCCCTCTGTGGTATAGAAAAGGCACTTCTCATGGAATAGATCCCCCACTTAGAACCCCACAGAGACCACTCAGATCAATAGAGAAACTGGGAGAGTTGTTTACCCCAATACTCATGTAGCTGGGAAATAGAAATCCAGGAGTTTCTTCCCCATTCAAAGGATCAATACAGTCAGAGAGGCTTAGGAGAGCTCTTACATCTATCAGAGATGCTCCTGCAGAGAGTGACAGGGCTGTTGTAACCAACACATGTTAATCCTGCACAAGCCTCGGAAGCCACCGGGGTTGCTGCTGGGAGGTGAGAATCTGTGCCTCTCGTAGGCGTGCAGCAAAACTCAGCCACTGCTGCCACTTGCCGCGATACAGCCAGTGTGGTGCCAGGGCTGCGAAATGACTTCTTGCTGAGTGGGAAAGAAGTGGGGGCCTCCACCCGAGTCCTGTGTTAGTGAGACCAGGCAAGACTAGAGGATCCACTAGGGGGCGGTGGAGTACGGGACTTAAGGGCAGGGGCTCTGAGTCGGAGACCAGATCTGTCCTAGCTTCTCCACTTTGCAGATAAACGTTAGTCACAACCCCTCTGAGCTTTAGTTCCCTCAACTATAAAATGGAGATGAGAACACTATTTACAACAGAGTTTTGTTGTGAATAATACATGTGCCTGACATATTGGAAATATTCAATTACTATGAGCTATCACTATCATCCACTGAAATCATGTATTCTTCACAGGAAAACTAGAGGGTAAGGCTGCCCCTGCACATACATATACATCTTGGGGAGGGGGTGCAGCAGAGGAAAAAAAGGTCACAAATGCAGTGGAACTTACGAAGCAAAGCCTGGAAAATGCTGCTCATGAAGGTGAGTTGAGGGATGAATCACTATGGGAACATGGAGATGTGACACATCAGGCTAGGGATCGCCCACCCATATCCTCCACCTATAACTTTTGTTTAGTTCCTTTAAAAATGTTTAAATTATGGTAAAATACACATAATATATAATTCACCACCTTAACCATTTAAAAATATGTTTTTATTGATTTTAAAGAGAGAGGAAGGGAGAGGGATAGATAGAAACATTAATGAGAGAGGAACATCATCAACTGGCTGCCTCCTGCACCGCCCCCCCCCCCACACGCACACACTGGGGATTGAGCTGAAACCCAGGCATGTGTCCTGACCAGGAATTGAACCAGTGACTTCTTGGTTTATGAGTTGACGCTCAAATATTGTTGTGCAAAGATCACCACCACCCATCCACAGAACATTTTTCATTTTGTAAAACTGAACCTCTGTGCCCATTAAATAACTCCCCATTCTTCCCTCCCCTAGCCCTTGGCAACTACCATTCCACTTTCTATGAATTTGACTACTCTAGGTATCTCTTATAAGTGGAATTATGTAGTCTTTGTCTTTTTGTGACTGGCTTATTTCATTTGTCATAATATCCTTAAGGTTCATGCATATTGTAGCATGTGCCAGAATTTCCTTCATTTTTAAAGCCAAACAATATCTCATCATATGTATATATCACATTTTATTTATCCTCTCATCCTTCCATGGACACTTGTAACCCTTGTTTAGTTCCTTTTGAACCAGGTAG
Organism: Myotis brandtii; assembly: GCF_000412655.1. Classification (NCBI taxonomy): domain Eukaryota; kingdom Metazoa; phylum Chordata; class Mammalia; order Chiroptera; family Vespertilionidae; genus Myotis; species Myotis brandtii. Next base: position 1,668,453 of record NW_005371207.1, read on the forward strand.
TCCATTGAGTGTTTCTGGAGGAGGTTAATCCACCAAAGAAACCAGTGGCTGATTCCTGGAATGAGGCAAAACCTGCAATGGGGCAAGGGCCTAAGAGAACAGAAAGGGAGGAAAGAAAATTCAGCCAGTATAGAGACACACATGTGTATACAGTCCCTAAATGTCACTCACACAGTTGAGGGCTTTGTGTAGTCCCCATGACAGTCACTGCCTCTCAGCTCCAAACCCATGCTTCTCTATTTAGCTTTGTCATGCTGGGCTGAGACCCTGCAAACCCCATGTTGGGCTCTGTCAATGAGGGATGTCACAGGAAGGCTGCAACCTCCTTTCCACTTGTGGTTCCTCTGAGCAACACCCCCAGCAATGCCTCTTCACCCAGGAGGGGCAAGGCCTTCCTGTAGCAGCAGCTGAATCCTGTTTTCAGTTGTAGAGACGGTTTCATCGCTCCTGGCCATCACTAGTCAGCCCGCAGCCCCCCTCAGAGGTCTGGGCTCCACGCTCATGGGACCACTCTTCTAAGTTGTAGGTTTCAATAATTCCAGACGCTGGCCTTGTTTGCCCAGCTTGAGAGGGGGTAGCTGTTTCCTCTGTGCTATTTTGCAATTCTCTCTCTCTTTTTTAATATCTTTTTAAAAAATTGATTTCAGAGAGGAAGGGAGAGGGATAGAGAGATAGAAACATCAATGATGAGAGGAAATCATTGATTGGCTGCCTCCTGCACTCCCCACACTGAGGATTGAGCCCACAACCTGGGCATGCGCCTTGACAGGGAATTGAATCGTGACCTCTTGGTTCATAGGTCGATGCTCAACTACTGAGCCACACTGGCTGGGCTGCAATTCTCTCCTAACTCTCATGCAGTTAATAGTTCTTTATATTTAGTTCTCTCTTTTCAAGTTACTGCTGTGGTTTTGTCTCCTGGACGAATTCTAACTGGTATACCACCATTTCAACCCTTTACTGTTCTCCCAGGCAGCATGTTTAACCCCAGTCCCCTCACTCTAGCAAGGATGACCTGGCCTCCAGTTTTATCTCTAAAATTAAAGCTGTTATAGGTGACCACAAACATGCCTTCCCACCACCCAAATTATAAAAATGTTCATAGCCAATTTGATTTTCTTCAGTCTGAAATAATAAAACATTTTCTCCCTGTGTAATTCCAAATCTTCCATATGTGGTTTTGAGTCCACCCCCCCCCCCCCCCCCCCACCATATCTTCTGAGACCCTGTTCTGTCCCTTATACATATCCTCTCCCAATGTTTCACATGCTCTTTTCTATTGTCTCTGGGGAGCTGACAAAATACAGGTTAATGGATTGGTAGGGACATCTTTTCCTCCTTCCTGTTAACCCAGCGGTTCTCAACCTGTGGGTCGCGACCCCTTTGGCAGTCGAACGACCCTTTCACAGGGGTGGCCTAAGACCATCTTGCATATCAGATATTTACATTACGATTCATAACAGTAGCAACATTACAGTTATGAAGTAGCAACGAAAATAATTTTATGGTTGGGTCACAACATGAGGAACTGTATTAAAGGGCCAGAAGTGCCTGGCAGGAAGTGCCACTCAGTAAGTATTTGCTGAATGGATAAAATAGACAGAAGTCACTCTTTACCTGCTTGCTGAAGGAATCAATGAATGGGCAGGGAATCTGTAGTTAGCGGAGCTCACAACTCACCCTAGGTCACATTTTTCACAGCGTGGTCCTTAGAATTGTTTGGGGAGCTTGTTAAAATGCTGATGCAAAGCTCACATTGATGGAGTATGTCAAAGAGACACAGGAGTCAACTGAAAGAGCACCCAGTGCCCAAACTGGGACAGTTGAGCAAGAAAATGTAGTACATATTAAGTTATAACCCAAAGTATAAAATAAATATGCATGAGTTCATACTGATATAAATGAGTCATTGAATAAGAAAATAGGGGAGAAGACACAAACCTCCCGTGCAGAAGAATTCCAAATAATTTATATAGATACCCTGTCCTGAGAGGACATAGCTCCCCCTCAGGCATGGGCTGCACCTAGTGGCTTCCTTTCACAGAGGACAGTAGGGGGGGGGGGCAGTCATTTTACAGGAAGGAAATCTGACTAACACTGCCTGAGCCAGGAATTCAAGGTCAACATAAGCAGTGATGAGTCCGGTTGATAGTATGCACATTTGATATGTGTGATGAAAATGGTATTTTACCTCTGTGGTCTTCCAACAACCTGTAATCTCGATCATATCATGAGAAAAACGTCAGACAAGTTCCGATAAAGGAATACTCTACAAAATCTACACAATACCTGACCGGGACTCCTCAAAAGCAAGGAAGGTCTGAAAAACTGTCACAGCCAAGAGGAACCTATAGACGTGACAACAAATAAAATGCAATGTGGTGCCCAACGTGGGATCCCGAAACAGAAAGAGGACAGCAGGTAAAAACTAAGGAAATCTGGATCAAGTATGGACTTTAATTAATAATAATGGACCAGTATTGGTTTATTAACTGGAAAATAGAATACTACTAGAGGCCCAATGCACAAAATTTGTGCACGAGTAGGCCTTCGCAGCCACAGCGGCTGCCTGGATCCCTCCCTCGAAGCCGAGGCAACTGCCTCGATCCCGTGGCTGTAGTCCTGGCTTCATCCCGGAAGGACGTCCGGAAGAATGTCTGGTCTAATTAGCATATTATGCTTTTATTATTATAGATAAGATGTTGATAACAAGAAAAACTAGGGGTAGGGTTTATGGGAACTCTTGGTATTATCTTCTCAATTTCTCTGTAAATTGAAAGCTTTTCTAAAAAATACAGTTTACTAAAAATGTTTGGGTTTTATTCTTATTTTTTCTTAATTAGTGTGTTTAATTCACTGAACACAAGACTAGATTGATGCATATCCAGAAATGCTATTGCAACGCTTTTTAGAGGATAGTATAAATGTCATAGTAACATTATCTTTAGATATTGCTAAACACAAGACTTTCCCTGAGGTGTAAGCATCAATTAACTTGAACAGCTTTTCACATCAGCTCCATTAAACAGTTTATTACAACACTACATCTATGGTAATCAAAGTGGTGCTGTTTACAGGCATTTATCATGTGAAAAAAATGTTTGGTTTTTAAAAAAATGTAAACTCCTGAGCTTCCCCTCAGATTCCCAGGTAATGCAATCCAAACAAGCATCTTGGTAGTTTTGTGCAAACTAAAGTCTAAAAAACAGTGTCTTAGAGAATCTGCTCAGGCACCTAGAGACTCCTGACTTACTGTGGTTTGGACCCATGCCACTGTATTGCACAACTCCGGAGTCACCATTGATATTGTGTTCAATTTGCAATGTTAATGGCACCCCATGAGCTGTGGAGTGAGCCTTCCTTGGACATTATTTTGATTGATCTACATACATCAGTATGAACCAAATTCTTCATTCAAGTCCAAAGCTCTGGGCTGCATTTCTATATCCTCCAATACCTCCTGACATTCCTGTGAAGTGGCTCAACTCTTCAGATAGGATGTGTGCTGATCAGTTCAACACATTCTCTACCACTCCTTATTGTCCCTAATACTTTAGGGGCTGCTATTATGCCTGTATTGTTGACTTTTTATAGGAAAAACAACAACAACCAGTTTTTTTTTTTATCTGGGTCACTATCCAAAGTGGGAAAATGAAAGAGTAATTAAGCAATCCTGTATTTTTAAAAACTGGGAGAGAACACATTTATTTGTGTAAGTGGGAGAACATTACTGGATGATTGACATGCCAGCTAAGTATGTCTGTTGATTGCTTATACCCAGCCTGCTTCCCTCAGTGATGGCCCCTCTGAACCTCAGGCCAGTGAGAGTAGCTGCAGCGATAAACAGAACAAAGATTGATTCTGCAAGGAGAAGGGAAGAGAATGAATCTTCTCTCCCCCGTGCTTCAGCATACCCTGGAGACACTATGGAGGCCGTAGCTCAGCTCCCGGGAATCAGCATCTGGTGGAACTAAGCCAGAACCTGCATTCCGTGTCCTTTATCAAATTGCATGATCACTCTTTTGGTTCTTCATTTCTAATCATTACTTAGGAACAAACTGTCTCATGAGTGTTCTGGCACAAATAGACAGACTTGATTTTGAGAACCGTTTTAGCCTCCTTGCCAAGGATCAGAGTATAATTGCTAAAATGATAATAATAAAAGAAAGAACTTACTATGGGCAGGACTTGTTCTTAGTGAACACGTCCTTGACTTCAGAGAGGAAGGGAGAGGGAGAGACAGATAGAAACATCAATGATGAGAGAGAATCATTGATCCGTTGCCTCCTGCACGTCCCTAGAGCCCGAAACCTGGGCATGTGCCCTTGACCGGAATCAAACTCGGGACCCTTCAGTCCACAGGCGGATGCTCTATCCACTGAGCCAAACTAGCTAGGGCCTTAGTGTCTTTTTAAAAAAAATGAATTAACTAATTTAATGCTCAAAAGACCCCTAGAGGCAGTATTATTATTACTGTCATTCCCTGTTTATGGATGAGGAAATGAGGTACCCAGGAGTTAGGCAGACCTACTTGGAAGTCTACACTAGTGGAGAACAGAACTGGGATTTGAAACCAGCCTCCAGGCTCTGAGCACTTCACCACCACACTACACTACCCTGGCTCTCCCAGAAGTTAAACAGATGCCTAGAGTTGTTTGATTCTAACAATAGTTCAAGGTGCCATAAAAGACGCCGAAGACAATTACCTATTTATATTTTATGTACACAGCACATTTGTGTTCACATTTTAAGGTGATAACAAACATATAATATATGGTAATAGTATATGAATCATTTCTTTTAAATAGAATTGTTGATAAAGGCCTTGGCCTGTTCGTAACTGGCATGATGAGCTGTTAGCTGGAATTGATATCAACTATTGGGGGAAATGTTGTTCTGCTGTGAACTTATTGGAATACTTTTTAAAATGATACTTTTAATCTTAGAAATCCAGGGGGGTTGTTTTCCTTATCAATCCAACTCTTGGCTTTGTTGGCAGATTCTATTGGTGTCTCTTTTCCTTTCCTTTAGGAAATCTGCAGTAAGAGATTTGACCTTGTCAGTTATTTTCACAAATATATCATGATTAATGATATTTAATGCCTCTATTTATATACCACTTAAACTCCATGGTGTAAGAATAATATGGAAAATTGGAGAGTATTCAAAAATAGAATCTCTATATATAAAAGCCCAGCCACCTGAACGGCAGAACGACCAGAAAGACTGGAACAACTGGTGGCTATGACACACACTGCAGCAGCCAACCAGCCTGATCTGGGCCCCGATCGGCCCCCCGACCCTGGCCGTCGGCCCCCAACACCCCGATCTGGGACAAGGCTGGTCAGCCAACTGCCCTCAGCCCCTCCCCCCCCGCTGCCAGCTCAGCCCGATGGGCCCCCATTGCGGGGGGCAGCCAGACCCCACCGGTGCACGAATTTGTGCACTGGGCCTCTAGTAAAAATAAATATAAAAGGATTGAAAAGTTACAGAAATATTTAATCTGGAGACAAGGGGCTGACGGTGTTTGAAAAACTCACTTCAAAGAGAATAACAAATCAGGAGGATATTAAACATGTTCTAGTAACTGGTAGAGCGGGTTTGGTTAAGGATATTACATTGAGCAACCATAAGAGAATAAAATAGGGGCATGAGCACCAGAGATCAGGGTTATAACCAACAAAGGGCACGTTTTGTTGGCAGAACAGTAGGAGCACAAAGGCAGTGGTTTATTAAATATGTCTCAGCCACAGGGACATATGGTCTCAGGGACTGTCCAAGGTCAGTGTCAGGATCCCACCACTACTGTGGGCGTACCTTCCTCCTTGGAGTCTGGCTTCCTCATGCAGGGTCCACCTGAGTGCCAGTCTGTCAACCTGGCATGTGTGCACAGGGTGAAACCTCCTTGGCCTGCACATGAGGACAGACTGCTATCAGCTGGTTCAGAAAACCCAGGTGGTTATTCTGTCATTTCTTTTTGGCCATTGATGGGCTCTCATTGCTGAATAATTTTCTTATAAATAAATACTCCAATTCCAGCTGGTGTAAGGACATAAATAATTGCCAAATCAGAACAATCACCTCACTGTTTAACCAACCTCAGTTTTTATACATTTGTCACTGAAACAACATAAAGGAGAATGTTAAATCCCCCTGTTTATGCAGCTCTACCAGCAGACTTTCTGAGACTATCCCAGAACATAATTTATTTTACAATGCTTTTGGGAATCCTTTGTCCGTACTTGGTAGGGGAAGGCGAGTGGAGGGTAGAGAGGGAGATGGAGTTGTCTTGAATTGTACCTGGGATTTGTTTCAATCAGGCATGGTGTGATGAGAGATGTGGAGACAACTGTCTTTGAAGAAAAGTTTATTAATATAGTTCCCAAGAGGAGGAAGCAGGTCAGGCCATACAGGGTCATATGGGGAAGCACCAGGTCAGTCAGGAGGCAGAAGTGAGGCGAGAGCATGGCCCAGAGCCTTTATTGTGGTTTCTGCAGGATTGAGTGGGCGAGGAAGGGTAGACAAATTTAAGCAAGTTAAGGATTAAATAGTTTGAATAATTTCCATGGGCTCTGAGCTATAAGGGTGGTCTCTAGTTGTCTGGGACCTGGCCCTGAGTGATTCAGGGCAGAGGAATACTGGCTTGGTGTTTGAGAGTTAGATAAAGGGTTGGTTGATCTGTGTATGAAAGGCATGTTCACAGGCAAGTTGTTTACTATGTCTAGAAATTAGCTAGCCCTGCAGTCTCTCCAGGCCCCAAGATGTAAAAGCGCCATAAAGTATAGAAAATAAATAAACATGACTAATACAGAGGTCTCATGTTCCAGAACCAGATCTGAGTGAGCGCTGTAAAAGGCCGAGGGCAAGTCTAGTCAGGCAGGCTGCACACAGGATCTGGGGAGTGGTGCAACCGGCAACAGGGAGTGTCTGTCAGGGCACATGGCGACGGGACAAGGATCATCTGTCTGCAAGGGAGCTGATGAATCTGGCATTCTCAGGCAGGTTGTTGGTCCTTGGAAGGGGATCGGATGGTGTATTAGGGTTCCCCAGAGAAACAGAATCAGGAGAATGTATAACTATATATTTACTATATGATAATCTACCTCTCCATATCTATTTATCTATAGATTAGCTTTATGGAACTGGCTTATGTGATTATGGGGGCTTGCAGTCCAAAATCTGCAGGGTTGACCAGCAGGCTGGAGACTAGGGGAAGAGCTGATATTGCAGGGGATTCTGAAGGCCATCTGCTGGCAGAATTCCCTCTTCTTCAGTTGAGGTCTTCTTAAGACATATCCTTCCTGTTTTGTCATGATCCAAAAGAAGTCACTTACGTAGCATTGATGGCTAGCCACATGCATCAAAAGGAGGAAAATGCTGGCCCCACAAAAAAGTCCTTCCCAGGGACCAGTGTAAGAGGACAAGAGGACTTGGCAATTTGGACTCACTTCTTTCTTTCCACTTTCAGCAGATGCTGCTGGTGTCCCAACCATGCCCTCTTCACCAACCCTGGAGGTCACCTAACTTTTGCTGGACAATTTTCATACAACCACCTCTCCACCTGAGGGCTTCCTCTGGATGGGGAAGTGCAGGGCAGTGGGGGTTGGAACACCCAGAAGCAGCCTTCATCCAATGAGGGAAGGAAGTTGGTAGGCAAATAGCTCAGCTTCCTTGCCCATTGGTGAGATAGTTTTGAGGTGTGTTCTGCTCAGTCTCTTAGAGGGCTCTAGTGCAGCAGGACAGTATGAAGTTAGGAAAATTCCTGGGCAAGTGGAATGGGGAAAAAGAGACAAGAAAATTAAACAAGACCAAACAGTTCAGGCAGCTTGCAAGACCTTATCTGCCCTAACCAAGGACACTTGAGAGCAAATGGTGTATACCCTCCTCCCTAACCAGAATATACATAGCTTAAATCACCCTGGCCTGGGAAAATAGAGAACAAAGACCAAATTAATGCAATTTGTGCCAACTAAACCCAAGGACAGATGAAGTTGGGAACAAATAACAAAAACTCCATTAAAACCAGACAGACCAAGGATAAAAGTAAAACAGACCAAAGAATAATCCAAAACTCCTCTATACGCTCACTTTGATGCATCAGCATATTAAAAATGCATCTGGACAGCTGATGAATATTCTACTGAAAACCTCCCCTAATATTCTCACCTGCAATTATAAATATTCTAAGCAACGGTCAGTGTTATGGAATATGTATGCCCATACTGAGATAATTAAAAGCTTCTGTATCTCCTATTTATATATCATATGCCTAAAACAAGGTATAAGGAAATGTCTTATACATCTGATATGTAATTCTGAAGATTATCTAAGATTGCATTGTCTTTATTTTCATTAAGCTATTCGGAACTCAATTACAGTTTGTCAAATCTATGCATGCATAAATGGCATGTTATCTAGTCTAATGGTTCTCAATCCTAGGAGACCCAGTTCTCCTTTTTATAACAAACTAGTTACCTGGTGCACGAAATTCATGCACAGGGTGGGGGGTGGCCCTCAGCCCGGCCTGCACCCTCTCCAATCTGGGACCCCTCGGGGGATGTCCAACTGCTGGTTTAGGCCCAACCTGTGGGATCGGGCCTAAACCGGCAGTTGAACATCCCTCTCACAATCCAGGACCGTGGCTCCTAACTGCTCACCTGCCTGCCTGCCTGCCTGATCACCCCTAACCACTCTGCCTACCAGCCTGCTTGCTCCCAACTGCCCCCCCCCCCCCGCCCCCCCCCCCCCCCCCCCCCCCCCCCCCCCCCCCCCCCCCCCCCCCCCCC
>NW_005371207.1:1677299-1688469 GCF_000412655.1 Myotis brandtii
TGTCCCCCCTGCTGGCCTGATCAACCCCAACTGCCCTCCCCTCCTGGCCTGATCCCCCCTAACTGCCTCTGCCTCGGCCCCGCCACCATGTCTTTGTCCGGAAGGATGTCTGGAAGGTCTCCTGGTCTAATTAGCATATTACCCTTTTATTACTATAGATATTCTTTAATTCTGCCTCTAATATCCTAAATGAAACTCAAAGAAAATATGCTATACATAATTTATATAAGCAATATAACACCCTTACTTTGGTATGAAGAAACAAAGAAAATAAATTTATTTTAAAATAATACATATTTTGATCTGTAAGGTGTTTAGACTACACTAGGAGACAATGCATACATGCACCTATACATATATATCAGTTTGTACATAAAACAAGTAAGAAGATCTGAAGTGATGCCACAAAGAATGCATAGAAAAATGAAAGACCAGAATACAAACTAGTGTAGGATGAGTGAGTACATGTGTAGTATCAACATACCAGACATGTTTGTATGTGACATGAGAAAGAGAAGTAACTTTAACTTAGCCTCCAAGAAAGAGCAGATGGTCAGGGTGAAGAAGATGGGGAAGTGTGACTCTCTCATAAATGTGACAGGCTCCAGTTGAGTGGTTTAAAAATACTTCCTCATGTTTTAAAGGGTTAGTGATAAAGTTTGACAAAAAACGGATCTTCTGTTCTGAAATCCCACCACATATGCCTCATCTCTAGAACACAGATCCTGGAGACCACATCCTTTGATATGTGATAGGAAACAGAGATGAATCAGAAGAAAAAGCCCTAGAGAAATGATGTGGTGGGCTTCTAAGGTGGGTCCTGGAGGAAGACTAAACAACAAAATGAAAACCAGCCCCATCACCTCTCTAAAAAAATCCCCAAACCATAATTTCCACATGTAATTTTCTCAGCATAGCCTTCTCACTGCGCTATGAAAACCATAGGCAGGGTGGTGCAGGCGATACTGTCAGCGTCCTGCCCTATCCCCTGAGTCAGGGCATACTTCCCAAATGCAGCTCTTTGCCTGTGGGCTTGCCCTGCTACCAGAGCCTCTGTCCATGCACAAGGGGGGCTAAAAGTGATGGGAAATTGTACTGCTTGGGGGTAGCCTCAATGATTGATAGGAGCCAGGGTACGTATACTCCAGCTGCCTTGCCCTCTGGTGGGATGATGTTGGGCACTAGCTCCAGTTACCCTCAGTTAGCACTGTATCTGTTTGACAATTCAGCTCTACTGTCTTCCATCTTTCCTTTTCCTGTCTCACTTCCCCATTCTCATACTGGTCTTTCTTAGGACCACTCCCAGAAAACTTGAAACTTTGTCTTAGAGTATGCTTTTGGGGAGACCCAAACTAAAACATATGATGATAATCTGAAATATTTTTAAATTTTTGATTGATGAGATTTAATGAGGTTCTGATTCTGATAAAAGAAATGTCAAATGTTCTGTTACATTTTGTTGGTTTTGCAGGAATTGCTTCACTGCACTAAATCCTTTTCACTAAATAAGCAGTTGGAAATACTGTCTATAATAATAAAAGCATAATATGCTAATTAGACCGGACAGCCAAACGACCTTCCAGACGTCATTCTGGATGTCCTTCTGGATGAAGCCGCAGCGGCAGAGGCCGAGGCAGAGGCAGTTAGGGGTGATCAGGTAGGCAAAGGTGGTTAGGGGTGATCAGGCAGGCAGAGGTGGTTAGGGGTGATGAGGTAGGCAGGCAGTCCAGAGGTTAGGAGCCAGCAGTCCCGGATTGCGAGAGGGATGTCCAACTGCTGGTATAGGCCCAATCCTGCAGGCGTCTCAGATTGCAAGAGGGTGCAGGCCTGGCTGAGGGACCCCTCCACCCCCATGCACAAATTCTGTGCACTGGGTCTCTAGTACTAAATAATGTAGCTCCCATGTTAAAGAAAGATGAATGAGAATCTTAGCCAAATTAAAAACTTTTTGTAATTAGATTAAATGATACATTTTGTTGCCCAAATCATGTTTTATCCCAATTAACATTTCCTGCAAACATTGACTAATATGTTGCATAATTTTCAAGTGTATTAATCACCTAATCTGATATTATAAATTCATACTGATCTTTAGATCTAATCACTGTATGTTTTTAAATAGCATCAGAATTAGCAATATAATACAAAACCACTAATTTACATCTAATTTTAACTGCTACAGATAAAACAACTGTAAAAATTCTGGCCAAGAAAGCTCTTGAAATGATGCAAATTTGTTGAAAAATCTCACGATAATCCTTCTTTAATAATATCAATATCATTTGCTTGCAATTAAAGGACTTCATTTAACATTTCTGATACATGTGGAATATGTATCAAATCACTTCATAATATTTTGCTATCACTATTTAATTTTTATTGCTTGAAACAAATATTGCATGTTAGTATTAAAGAATACATTAAATATTTTAAAACTATTTTCTATGGAATGCTATTTAAATTCCATATGTAGGATAAGGCAAACCCCTTTTAAAGTCACAGCAAAGATTACAAAATGATCTTTTATAAAATGCATACATTTTAATTTTATTAGTAGTACTGATATCATCCATTGATTTGTGGGCTTTGCGCTAAAATTTTTGGTGACTGAGGGTGTTAATGAATAATTTAATGACTTGCAAACATGGCTGTTGTTACTCTTGTCACTAGCTGACCATGGTTGCTGCTCCATCTGTTGCACGGTGATAGAGAAAAAGAAAAAGTTTTCCTGTAAAATTATTTGAATAATTTCACACTTTCACAACTCTTAGTATCCATTGTCTGTACATATGGAAACCAATTTTCTGCTCAATGTTTTATTCCCATTAATTTTACATTTGTGGTCAGCAAAGTTCATCATCGTATGTACGGGTTACTTGCATTCATTTGCAACAAACATTCTTCTAATTGCAGATCATTTCATAGCCTATTTTCTACCTCCTTGGATTTCTCATACAATGTGATTGCTCAACAGAATAGAAGAAAACACTTAACTCTCTTACTATTGTAATGGTAACCTCTTTTATAGCTGGTAAAATTTTCTCTGCTATTGTTTGGATTAGACTGCTATTATTTGTGCTATTCTATACAAAATGATACCTTATGTCCTTCAGATTTGATTTAAAAGAAACATTTCAGGGAAAGTACTATGATTTTCAAACTTTCCTCAAATCTCTGAAGTTTCTACCTTTGCAAACTCTATCTTTTTAAGTGAAATATTCATTTAATCTAGATGAATCAAAAAAACACTTTGTCAGTATGGATACTTTCAAATATCCAACTGAATGTTCTCAACATTTTTTCTTTTTTAATTTTATTAAATTTTTTGGGCTGACATTGGTTAATAAGATTATATAGGCTTCAAGTATACAATTCTATAATACATCACCTGTATATTGCATTGTGTGTTCACCACTTAAAGTCAAGTCTCTTTCCATCACCATATATTTGAGCTTCTTTACCTTTTTTTAAAAAAAAAATATTTTTATTTATTTCAGAGAGGAAGGGAGAGGAAAAGAGAGATAGAAACATCAATGATGAGATGAGAGGGAATCATTGATTGGCTGCCTCCTGCATGTTGGACCAAGCTGGCAACCTAGGCGTATGCCCTTGACTGGAATCGAACCTGGGACCCTTTAGTCTGCAGGCCTATGCTCTATCCACTGAGCCAAACCAGCTAGGGCTTTACCTTTTTCTTTACCTCCCCCACCCTGCTCCCTCTGGTAACCACCATACTGTTGTTTGTGTCTATGAGTTTCTGTTTGTTTTTCCTGTTTGTTAATTCATTGCTTTCAGTTTTATATCCTACCAGCAGTGTATGAGGGTTCCTTTTTCTCCACAACCTCTCCAACACTTATTATTACTTGTCTTATTGATAATAGCCATTCTAACAGGTGTAACGTTGTATCTCATTATAGTTTTGATTTTAATTTCCCTAAAAGGTAGTAAAGTTGAGCATCTTTTTATATATCTGTTGTCTATTTATATATCTTCTTGGGAGAGGTATGTCTGTTCAGGTCCCCTGCCCATTTACTTTATTTTATTTTTAAAAAATAATTCTTTTTTGTTGAAAGTATTACATATGTCCCCTTTTTACCTCCATTGACCCCATCCAGCCCGCCCCAACTCCCCACCCCAGGCTCTCACCACCCCATTGTCTGTGTCCATGGGCCATGCATATATGCATGCAAGATCCTTGGTTGATTACCTCCCACCCACTCACCCTTTCCCGCCTTCCCTCCGAGATTCCACTCTGTTCCATGACTCCATGTCTCTGGATCTACTCCATTCATCAGTTTACTTTGTTACTTAGATTCCACATATGTGTGCAATCATGTGATACTTGTCTTTCTCTGACTGACTTATTTCACTTAGCATGATACTCTCCAGGTCCTTCCATGCTGTCTCAAAGGGCAAGAGCTTCTTCTTTTTACTGCTGCATAGTATCCCATGGTATAAATGTACCACAGCTTTTTTTATCCACTCATCTACTGATAGGCACTTGGGCTGTTTCCAGATCTTAACTATTGTAAATTGTGTTGCTATGAACATAGGGGTGCATACATTCTTTCTGATTGATGTTTCTTAGGATATATTCCTAGAAGTGTGATCACTGGGTCAAATGACAGTTCCATATTTAACTTTTTGAGGAAACTCCATACTGTTTTCCATAATGGCTGCACTATTATGCATTCCCACCATCAGTGTACTAGGGTTCCATTTTCTCCACATCCTCACCAGCACTTGTCATTTGTTGATGATAGCCATTCTAACAGGTGTGAGGTGATACCTCATTGTCATTTTAATTTGCATCTCTCTGATGATCAGTGACTTTGAGCATTTTTTCATATGTCTCTTGGCCATCTGTATGTCCTCTTTGGAGAAGTATCTATTTAGGTCCTTTGCCCATTTTTTAATTGGATTGTCTTCCTTTTGTTAAGTTGTATGAGTTCCTTATATATTTTGGATAGTAACCCGTTATCAGATGTATCATTGCCTCCCATACAGTGGGCTCCCTTTTCATTTTGTTAATGGTTTATTTTGCAGTGCAGAAGCTTTATTTGATGTAGTCCCATTTGTTTATTTTCTCCTTAGTTTCTTTTGCCCTAGGTTATACATCTGTTAACATATTGCTGCAAGAGATGTCTGATATTTTGCTGCCTATGGTTTTTTTCTGGGATTTTTATGATTTCACAACTTACATTTAAGTCTTTTATCCATTTTGAGTTTATTTTTGTGTATGGTTTAAGTTGGTGGTCTAGTTTCATTTTTTTGCATGTATCTGTCCAATTTCCCCAACACCATTTATTGAAGAAACTCTCTTGACTCCATTGTATGCTGTGGCTTCCTTTGTCAAAAATTAATTGAGCATAATGGCTTGGGTTGATTTCTGGGTTCTCTATTCTGTTGCATTGATCTCTATACCTGTTGTTATGCCAGTATGTTTTGATTACAGTGGCTTTGTAGTATAACTTGAAATCTGGTATTGTGATTCCTTCAACTTTGTTTTTCTTTTGATTCCATATAAATTTTTGGAGTATTTGTTCCAGATATGTGAAATATGTTGTTGGTATTTTAACATGGATTACACTGACTCTGTAGATTGCCTTGGGTAGTATGGACATTTTAGTGATGTTGATTTTGCCAGTCAATGCACACAGTATATTCTTCCACTTGTTTATACCTTCTTCTATCTCTTTTTTCAATGTCCTATAGTTTTCAGAGTACAAGTCTTTTGCCTCCTTGGTTAAGTTTATTCCTTAGTTTCTTAATTTTTTTGTTGCAATGGTAAATGGGATTTGTTTATTTCATTTCTTTTTCTGAGACTTCATTATTGGTATATAAAAAAGCCATCAATTTTTTTGGGTGTTGATATTGTATTCCGCTACATTGCCAAATACATTTATTAAGTCTATTAGTTTTTTTGGTGGAGTCTTTAGGGTATTCTATGTCCAATATCATCTGCAAATGAGAGTTTTATTTCCTCCTTTCCAATTTAGATGCCTTTTATTTCTTCTTCTGCATGTCTGATTGCTGTGGCTAGTACTTCCAGTACTATGTTGAATAAGAGTGGTGAAAGCAGACATCCCTGTCTTGTTCCTGTTCTTATGGGAAATGGTTTTGGTTTTTGCGCATTGAGTGTGATGTTCACTGTAGGTTTGTCATATTGTTGTAATGTACCCCGCGAATCACACAAGGACGCCTCAAGAAGTTGAATTAAGGAGTCACATTTATTTCAAATCCGGACTACGAGGGTGCATTTTGCTCTCCAAATCTCGTAGTGGTTAAATGACCGCAACACCAGATTTACATAGGCAAAAATCACAAAGGTATTGATTACATCTCGGGGTTTAAAATGAGGAACCTGGTTTGCAAAAAAGCAGTTTGTTACAGAAGCTAGATTTAGTCGATTAGTTATCTATAAAGATTAATTATAGTTTTGGGTCTTGGGACCACTGAGTTGACAGAAACACATTATCTGGAGCCATCGGGTCTTGGGACCACTGAGTCAACGGAAGCACATTATCTGGAGCCACTGGGGCAATTTAGAGTAATTGTGCGGTCCTGGTCTCCAGGTACAGAGGAATGTGTTTTCTAAAACCAGTATGACCACAACCAATAGGGTATTCAAATTACAATCAATAGGGTATTCAATCGAATGGGATGATTTATATAATTCAGAAAATCAGAATAACTTTTCTATTATTTTAGCAAGCAAATAATGACAGTAGCCAAGTCAACAGTGTTAAAATATTAGACAGCAATTCCCACCAAGCATGGTTGCCACCGTGCTTCAATATATGGCCTTTATCATGTTGAGATATGCTCCCTCTATTCTCACTTTGCTGAGAGTTTTTATCAAAAATAGGTGTTGGATTTTGTTGAATGCTTTTTCTGCATCTATTGATATGATCATGTGATTTTTGTCTTTCAATTTGTTTATGTGATGTATGCCTATTTTTAATTGGATTTGTTTTTGTTGTTGGTATTGCTCAACACCTTTTCGTAATATTTAACATTATATATAGTATTTTAAAAATAAGGGCTAAATTAGTACATCTTTATGAAAGATGTAGAATCACTAAGAATGCACCAGCCATAATGTAAGCTGATATTGGGGACTCAAATGTAATGAGCGGTGTTAATGTAGATGGTATGGTTTTTTGAATTGGTGAGCAACTCTTACGTTCCAAATAACCAAAACAGTATAATAGTTGTATTCCTGGAAAATTCAGAATGAATTAAAACTCTGCAAAGCACACATGTTTACATATAAAATGGAATTGGTTTTAGACTCAAATATAAACAGGCTATTACCTACATAAGAAACATAAGGTGGGAGACTCAAAAGTTGGTTAGGAAAGAGAACAATTCTATTTTTGTAAAAGGATTGTGTCTGGCATCACTGGACACCATGTAGTATCCCCCAACTCACTGTGACAATCAAAACTACTCAAGAATTTCCCAAATGTCCCCTGTTCAGTAAACATCTATAATGAATATTATTGAATCAGTAAAAATATGTAACTGCCCTTTAAAAAGCTTCCAGACCTATTTTCTCATAAATATTAGTTTCACAGATATTATATGCTGAAAGTGCATTTGAAGCAGTATGAAGGCTATTTTATCCAAGGATTGACCATCAACCCTAGTCATTATCTACTGATTCCTAGTCTAAAAGATTGCTGATAGAATTCCTGGGAATTTAGAAAGGAGGCCTTCAGTCAGAATGTGGAAAAGGAAGTGGCCTATAAACTTTAGGCACAATAGCTGTCATCTGTTCAGAACTCGATACTTTGGATGTTTGTGATTCTTATTTTTGTTGTTGTTGATCCCTCTACTACTTAGTAATGTTTAGGAAAAATTCTAGTCTATCTCTGCTATATTAAAGGAACACTGTGCTAAAGGAAGGGTTAAATATACAAGAAAGGCACTTGTCAAGGATGTTGGTCAGCAACCTTCTCCCAGGACTCACCTGGAGATTTTTCTTCTTGTGCCAAAACCTTAGAGATGCTGTGCTTTGTTCTATTAAAGGAAGGCAATGCCTTCACCCCCAAGAAACTAAAAATGGGATACATTTTGTAAGACACATTCCCTTCTTGTTAAGGGTTCATTCACCCTTATAAGCTACCACTATTACCTCAATGTAGAAAGCAGATTCAACAAGATACAGCAAGGCAAACGATGATCCCCAGTAACTGATAGGATTAATTCTTCATAACACAATTATAGAAAAGACAAGGTGGACCTATAGGTAAGGACAATAAAAATGACATACACTAAGAGATCTGGGGCTGCATGATAAAGGTTGGATGAATTACACTAGTGTAAGGTTTCTCAACTTCGACACTGTTGACCTTCTGGGTAGGAGAATTCTTCATTGTGGGAGGCTGCCCTGTGTATTGCAGGATATTTGCAGCATCCCTGGCCTCTGCCCATTAGATACCAATAGCAGCCCTCTCTCCCAAGACCAAACTATCTTCAAACATTGGTGTGTCCCCTGTAGGCAAAATTGCTCCCTGTTAAGAATCACTACACTAGTGCTTCTCAAACACCTAATGTGCATACAAATCAGCTGGGGGGGCTTGTTAAATGGTGATTTAATAGGTCTGGGGTAGGGTTTGGCACTATCTAGTCCAATGGTTCTCAACCTTGGCTGCACATTAGAATCACCTGGGAATCTTTTTAAAATCCTGATTTCTGGGCCTCATCCTCCGGAAATTCTGTTTCTTTGTTACGGGGTGGGGCCACAACATTAGTAACAAAGAAACAGAATTTCCGGAGGATGAGGCCCAGAAATCAGGATTTTAAAAAGATTCCCAGGTGATTCTACTGTGCAGCCAAGGTTGAGAACCACTGATCTAGTCCAAACAAGATCCCAGGTGAAGTCCATGCTGCCCATCCAAGGACACCACTTGCTTCTTGGAAGACAAACCTATAGCTTTCTACCAGTTAATACATACAGGTCGTCAAGAGTACAGAGTAGCCCTGGCTGGTTTGGCTCAGTGGATGGAGCGTCGGCCTGCGGACTGGAGGGTCCCAGGTTTGATTCCGGTCAGGGGCATGTACCTTGGTTTCGGGCACATCCCCAGTGGGGGGTGTGCAGGAAGCAGCTGATGGATGTTTCTAGCTCTCTATCCCTTTCCTTTCCTCTCTGTAAAAAATCAATAAAATATATATATTTTTAAAAAGAGTACAGAGTAGATGTACACTCAAGGTTTGGATCATTGAAAATACTTTCAAGCAAGGTCTGCATATCATATTATCATACCTTTAGTTTTTAAGAATGTTTTGAGAGTGTTATGCTAAGCGAAATAAGCCATTCAGAGAGACAACCATCACTTGATCTCACTCATATGTGGAATCTATCTAATGAACAAAATAAACTGATGAACAAAATAGATCCAGAGACAGAAGCATGGAACAGACTGTTGAATCTCGGAGGGAAGGTGAGGGAGGGTGGTTGGGTGGGAAGGGATTAACCAAAGCACTTGTATGCATACATGCATAACCCATGGACACAGACCATAGGGTGTGAAGGTCTGGGGTGGGGGCGGGCTAGAAGAGCTCAATGGGGGGAAAAAGGGGACATATGTAATACTTTCAACAGTAAAGATTTAATTTAAAAAAATAAAGAGATTGAAACAGACACAATGAAATGGAAGATCAAATATCACAGAAATGCACACTTGAAACCTGTATAATCTTATAATCAATGTCACCTCATTTAATTTAATAAAAAGAAAGAAAAAAATCACATTAATTGTAAAAGGAAAAAACAGGCGCCAATCACAGTGACATGCCATCAATTGTAAGGCAGATCTTGATTTCAGAGATACTAAACTGTGAAAACAAATGTGTAATGTAGAATCACTTAAGCTTGGATCTCATGATATATTTTTGTATAAAATCCAACTATGTGATATGTCTGTGGAGGAGTATATTAAAAAACATGCACCATCCATGATATATAAAGAAGCTCTGGAAATTATGACATAATCTGAAAACATGGTCTCATCCACATTGTTTCTTTTTTCTTCTAAATATATTTTTTGTTGATTTCAGAGAGGAAGGGAGAGGGAGAGAGAGAGAGAAAAAAAAAAAAACAAAAGAACATCAATGATGAGAGAGAATCACTGATCTGCTGCCTCTTGCAGGCCCCACACTGGGGATCGAGCCTGCATGGCCCTGACCGGGAATCAAACCGTGACCTCCTAGTTCATAGGTCCATGCTCAACCACTGAGCCACACTGGTCAGGCTCCACATTGTTTCTTGCTCAAATATTCTTCTTTTTGAGGTGGTAATAGATACTATAAATTAACATAATATTATTCACATTAAAAAAAACAACAAGAGAACAAAAAACCTGGCACTCGAAAATGATCCACCTAGTAAGTGAAACTTACTTGGTATTTCTGTCACCCTCTCACTGTTGCTTTTATTTTTCTAGATGATTAGGAAAATAGATGTGTTATTATTTATACAAATGTTGGAATCATTGCTGTGAAAATATATGTTTCATCAATGTTTAATGTTATCAAAGCAGTCAACCCATTCTATATCTGCTTAGGTGCCTAAATATTCATTGATCAGAAGCATTGTAGACATAAGATCTGTAATAATTCCCAAAATGGTGACAAATAAAACAGCTGAATAATTTAAAAAGTGGAAAAAAAAGAATGTTTGCAGAATTGAACATGAATAAATGTCTTTTTTTTCTTTGCCTTTCTAAAACTTCAGAGCGCTTTATGAACGATTACAGCAGTTCTCAAACCTTTGGGTCTTGGGGTCCCTCGAACACTTAAAAATAATTGAGAACTGGAAGAGCTTTGGGGAGCTTCCTAGGAAAGGCTGAGCATGCGCAGAACACCCCGGGCGTCCCGTCCAGGCCGAGGGTAGAGGTCACGAGGAACCCGCTGCCCTGGCGGACCCACCGGCGGGCAGGAAGGCAGAGGTGAGCACTAGTGGGCGGCTCCCCGGAGTCACACCTTCGCCCCGCCCACGCCAGCCCGTTCCTTTTCCAAAGGGCGCCCACAGCCATCGGAAAAACCTGGAGAGGCGGACCCCAGCTCCGCGGACGCACTTCCCCTCGCCGGCAGGAAGGGAGCGGGGAGGACGGAGCGCAGCGCCCCACAGGCCGCGCATGCGCCGTACGCAGCAGGCCCCCGG
>NW_005371207.1:1688924-1694303 GCF_000412655.1 Myotis brandtii
TTAGGCCGGACGGAGAGGCGGCCCAGGTGGAGGCGATGCAGGGAGCCGCCCCCTTCCCTTCCTCGTCACCTTTGCTCCATTCATTGAGGCTCAAGCGGGACCAACGGGCTCGCCCCCTGATGTCAGTGCCAACCGCTGGCCCAGGAACCGACTTGTCCGTGTTCCCTCGCTTCTCTCCTCCTCGGTCTCGCTAAGAGTTTTTAGTAAACAAAAACTGGCTAAAGTACTTTTAAAAGTGGAAGGAAGTTGGGGAGTCGTGCGGGAGGAAGGCGTGGACCTTGCGGCTGGATGTGGCTGTGATGTTTTCCCGGAGTGTCCGCGGGGGTCGGCAGGTGGAGGGCTGAGCGGCACCGAGAGCCTGTTAAACCAGGTCTCACTGAGCTAGGTTAATGCAGCGGTTCTCAACCTGGGGGTCGCGGCCCCTTTGGCGGTCGAACGACCCTTTCACAGGGGTGGTCGCCTAACATCCTGCATATCAGATATTTACATGACGATTCATAAAAGCAGCAACATGACAGTGATGAAGTAGCAACGAAAATAATTTTGTGGTTGGGTCACAACGTGAGGAACTGTATTTAAAGGGCCAGAAGGCTGAGAACCACTGGGTTAATGGATTGGCGTTTGGAAAGGCGGCCTGAATGTTAACTAAACCGCACTGAGATGAGGCACGGAGACAGCCACAGTGAACTGTTGGCGCAGGTGTCCTTTTGCAATTGCTTGTCACCGTTAGAACTGCATCATTTTATACATGTCAAGTTAATCTTGCCAGAGTCCAGGGCAGGTGACATTTCCAAATAGTAAGGGTCCGTTGTTAATGTTAGGAATCTTTTTTTTTTTTTGAGAATACATGTCTTAGCGTGAGAGTGAGTTAGTGTCAGAGCCACAGGCATCATTCTAAATATTTCTCACTCCTCAAATTCTCAGGTTTTGAAGTGGGCTTAATGATGGTTTCCCTTGTTTCATAATTTGATTTATGGGATCTTTCAAGCATTGGCCTCAGAGTACATTACAACGAACTACCCTTTGGATAAAGAACATTATGACTGTTGATGAAACAGAGTCAGGAGGGTGATGTGATTTTCCCGGGGTCCCACGGTGAGCCGCACACTGGTGGATACAAAATTAATGGTAGAATTCTTCCAATTTTAGTTCTTTCAGTATTTTGAGCTACCCTTCCTTGCTGACCAAAATACATATACAAAATTAAAGAGGCAAGTGAAATCCATTATTGGTTACTATACTGTATTAACCATTATATTGGCCAAGTATGCACCAATTTGATACATGGTGACTCTGGGGGAAACTAATACTTGATTATCTGTGGCACAGGATGGATGAGTATTGAATTCTAGGAACCAAACTGCTGCCCAGGGAGAGGCCTAGGCCAAGGGCTCCTTAGCTGTCTTGCCCTGTTTCTAAAATAAGTTTATCCACAGCGTAAGAGTTGATGGGATGGTTGGCCATTCCTCAGAAGACCAAGACTTAAGTGCTTATTTAACAAACATTCTGGGTATCCCCTTGGGTCAAAAACTACTAGATGCTGGGAATGCAACGTTGAACAAGTCTTGGTCCCAGTGTTGACAGTGCTTAAAGTGGAATTTAGGCACAGTTTTTCCAGGAGTGGTCTTTTGGCATGTCTGGGTGCGAGCAGTTACCCTGCTTTAAAATCTTTCTTTGCAAGGTTACCCACTGAGAGGGAAGTGATATCCTTTAGGTAAGAAGTGTGGCTCTTCGGTAAGTCAGAGTTCTGAATAATCTGCCTACCCGTGCCCCCATGGGTAGTGAACAACATTCTCTTTTTGAGAGAAAAATCCCTGCCATTTCCTACTACCTGCATATTTCCCACGTTGTGGGACTAGTAAGGCAATGGTATTTTAGTGTTACATTTGCTCCCCCAGTTCATTTATTCATTCAATAAGTGTCCGTTGAGTACCCGTACAAGCCACCCTGTTTGTGTACAGAGGATACAGTGGTAAGCAGGATAAAGGAGACCAACATCAAAGAGGTTAATAAATAATCAATGTGATTTCACATAGTGATAAGTGCCATGAAGAAAATAAGAGGGCAATGGCAGGGACAGGTTATGGTGGACTTCTGCTTTAGCATTTGTGGTCAGGGAAGATGACTGGGAAGGTGACATTTGAGCCGAGACCCCAATGGTGAGAGGGAGCCAGCTATATTAGTTTGTTGAAAAACATGCATTTTGCAGAAAGGGAATTGCAAGCATAAACACTCTGAAACAGGCTTAGCAGGGCATTTTCTTTCTTTTTAAAAAAAATATATTTCTTTATTGATTTCAGAGAAGAAGGGAGAAGGAGAGAGAAATAGAAACATCAATGATGAGAGAGAATCATTGATTGGCTGCCTCCTGCACATCCCCTACTGGGGATCAAGCCTGCAACCCAGGCATGTGCCCTTGGCCGGAATCGAACCTGGGACCCTTCAGTCCGCAGGCTGACGCTCTAGCCACTGAGCCAAGTTGGCTAGGGCAGCAGGGCATTTCCAAGGCACTAAAGAAAGCAGGGGCCACAAGGACAATAAACCCAGGGAAGGGCATTTTGATTTGCTCTTTTGTTATAAATAAAACAACTTCTTCACTATCTTTCACCACAATGACTCTGATCGCCAGACTCTTGATCCCCTGTCTCCAGTTTACAGCTCACTTCTGGCACCTTTCATATCTAGTCTGGAACCTATAGTTAATTTCATCAAGACTCAGAGACTTGGTGCTGCTGTCCTGTTATGCTCACCTAGC
This sequence comes from Myotis brandtii, assembly GCF_000412655.1. Classification (NCBI taxonomy): domain Eukaryota; kingdom Metazoa; phylum Chordata; class Mammalia; order Chiroptera; family Vespertilionidae; genus Myotis; species Myotis brandtii. Next base: position 1,691,680 of record NW_005371207.1, read on the forward strand.
AAAACCCCAACCTCGTATTAATCTATGGTGACTCTGAGCTGAGTCATTGGCATGATTGCTCAGTTAATTGGGATTTGTTCATCTCCCTATGCTCTTCCTTTTTCATCCCTGTCCTCAAGGCTATTCCTAGTCTCTACCCACTCACTCTTAACCCGTCCAAAAAATGACTGTTACCTGGGCCTAGCCTCTTCCTAACTTGTTCATGTATCCACACTTTAACAAATGTTAAAGAAGACTTCCCACTGTAGGTGATAACTTGTGCTGATTTTTGAGGGATGAGTAAGAGTTTGTCAGATATACAAACTTTATTCCTTTCCCCCAGTCTAAAAGAATGAAGTGACTGGCCAGTGTGGCTCAGTGGTTGAGCCTTGGCCTATGAACCAGGAGGTCATGGTTTGATTCCTGGTCAGGGCATATGCCCAGGTTGTAAGCTTGATCCCCAGTGTGTGGGTGTGCAGGAGGCAACCATTCAATGATTCTCTCTCATCATTGATGTTTCTCTCTCTCCCTCTCCTTTCCTCTCTGAAATCAATAAAAAGATATATTAAATAAATAAATAAATAAAATAAAAGAATGAAGCATCCTTTTCCTAACTGAGGCTCACCCTAAACTATTCTTAACTCATTCTTTGTTGCATTTTCTAGTAATGCTTTATCTTGTGAGAGAATGAACCTGACACCTGGTTAGAGCTGATGTTTTCTCCGGGGGTGCTTTAGTGGGATCTTCAGAAACTCCTACAGTATTTCTGATCCCTTACCTATGGAAAGGAGTATTTTCTGTATTATTGAATTGTTGTGAAGATTAAAAGAGTTGATATGTGTAAAGCTCCTAATCAGAGTTAATTTTTTGTTTTGTTTATTTATTGATCCAGAGAGAGAGAGAGAGAGAGAGAGAAAATCATCGATGTGAGAGCGGAACATTGATCTGCTGCCTCCTGCATGCCCCCCCATCAGGGATTGAGCCTACAACCTTGGGCATGTGCCCTGACCGGGAATTGAACCAGCAACGTCTAGGTGCACAGGATGATGCCCAACTAACTGAGCCACACTGGCCAGGACCAGAGTTAAATTTTTTTAATTGGATTTTTCTCCTTGAGTCCTAAAAATGCTGAAGCATAACACTTCCATTGATCCTATCCTGAATCTTCCCATTGTTGACCACTTTATTTCTTCTTCTTCCAACCAAGCTTCTTGAAAGATGATCTTTACTTTTTGTACTTTTTCACTTTCCTTCACTCTTTAGCCTCTGCAATCAATGAGCTATTCTTTAATGGTCACCCACTGTGGCATGGCTCTATTCTTGGCTCACTTGTCAAGTTATTGATTTAACGGGTATTTAATGAGCACTCCTGTGAGCCAGCCATTCGTGCTTGGGATTCAGTAGTAAATAAAAGACAAAGGGTACCTTCAGGTAGCTGTAATCTTAGGTAATAGAAGTTATAAAACATAGACTCACTTTAAAAATTAGAAGTATCCAGTTCAGCATTTTAATCAACACTTTGGTCTTCACTCAAAGGTAAGACTTTCCCGGAAGACTTCTGGTTGGCAACCACCTGCTGTGAGAGAAAGGTGTGTGATTGGCTTCTGCTTAGATCTCTATTCCTTAGATTTCCCGTTTCTGACCTTACTGGCTTCTAGATTGGGTAGAGTGGGAGGAGGAAGCAATAGTGAGAAACTAGGATGATTCATATGTGGCTCTCTGAGCTTGGCACATGATTAAAGGTGACTTTGTTTTGTGGGCTCTTTAGAAATTCTTGAGAGACTCCTATCCCAGCTACTCCCCTGACCTGGAGGAATCCTTCTTTTTTTTAATCATTAATTTTTTTCAATTATAGTTGATATACAATATTATATTAGTTTCAAGTATATACCCCAGTGATTAGACATTATAAAACTTAGTACATGGTCATTCTGAAAAATCTCATACCCATCTGACATCATACATAGTCAATATGTCATTGACTATATTCCCTATGCTGTATTTAGGCCCCCATGACTACACTACGACTACTAAATTGTACTTCTTTTTTTTTCTTTGTGTACACATTTAGTTTTATTGTAACAAAGCAACTTGTACACTTTTAACGTTTAAAACTGAGCATCATTGGCAAGCTAAAAAAAAAACAAAAACCAAAAAAAACAAAAACCTGAGCATCATCTTTCCTTTCCAGTGAAACAACAAGAAAATTTAAAAATAAACAGGAACAAAATTACAATAGAGAAATGTCAATTCTGAACAAGATCCTACAGGTTCTGCTGATTTCTCCCATCGAGTGGCAGGGCTCAAGTCATCATTAGGAGAGAATTTTATTTTAAAAGTTTTTTTTTTTCATTTTTTAAACAAAAGAAAGTAGACAGATACATGTTGGTAAATGCTAATTGTCCATATTCACATAGAGACACAGTGTAATCTCTGAGCCCAATATATAGAGAAAGGAGGAAAAAAGCTAGAATTCTATGCACTACTACCCAGGGGCCTAGCAACCTCCAGCTCCCAGCAGAGCTAAGGGAGCAGAAGGTTTTTCTTTTTTCCCACAGAGCACGGTGGTGTTGATTCCATTAAGTTTTTCTTGAGACAGGAAGGGATAAAAATGAATTTGGAACAGAAAGGGGCAAAGATTCTTT
>NW_005371207.1:1694658-1698921 GCF_000412655.1 Myotis brandtii
TACTGTAATGGATTTGGCCAAATGTCATCTTTGATGACTTCTCCTAACTCATCGGCACCTGCATCAGAATGGTCAGTAAACCAGGTAAAGAAGCTTTCTGGTTCCTCATGCTGTCTCTTCCTGCTATTCTGTGTTTGACTTGAATGTTTCATCAAATCCTTTCCAGATTTCTGTTTGATTTCAGTGGACTTTGAAGATGAATCACCACTCTCATTCATATGAAATTCTTTGGAGAGAACCTTGTTTTCGAAGTAAGGATTTTCATCAAAATAAAAATCTATTCTGTAACCTGATTTAATATCTTCAAATTCTGTTACTCCAACTCTTGTCAAATAATGCAGCACCTCTTCATCCTCTTCCCCAAGCAGTGCAGACACTTGTGGATGGTTGACAAACGTTGTTACCCAAAAATTTGGGATTTTGGCAATCAATTCTGACCTCTTCTGAAAAAATGGTTTGCGGAGTTTGTTATATTTCTGTTCTGTGTTCAGAATCTTCTCACTGGCTTGTTCTTGAGTCTGTCTATTTCATTTCGTATTTCATCAATATGTTCAATCGCTTCTTGCTGTTCTTTTTCCCCCTTTGGCACGTCCTGAGGGGTCAGCTTCTTCTCCGGCTTGGGGCCTGGAGGCAGTTTTGGTTTCTGCATTTGAGGTGGGAGCGAGGACTGGCGTTTGGGGGCCATGCTGTGAGGAAAGTCCGAGGATCTGAACGCTGGGAAGTCACTGGGCTTGAAGGCGAGTTGAGCACTCTAAATTGTACTTCTAAATCCCTTCATCTTTTTCATCCTCCCCCCCAACTCCCTCTCTTGTGGCAACTGTTCAAAATGTTCTCTGTATCTATGAGTCTGTTTGTTCTGATTGCTTGTTTATTTTGATTTTTACTAGTAGATTCAATTGTTGATCGGTATGTATTTATTGCCTTTTTATTGTTCATATGTTTTATCTTTTCTTTCCTTCTTCTTAAAGAAGACCCTTAACATTTGTGTAAAACTGATTGTGGTGATCAACTCCTTTAGCTTTTTCTTGTCTGGGAAGCCCTTTATCTGACCTTCGATTCTAAACGCTAGCTTTACTGGGTAGAGTAATCTTGGTTGTATGTCCTTGCTTTTCATCACTTTGAATATTTCTTGCCATTCCTTTCTGGCTTGCAAAGTTTCTGTTGAAAAATCAGTTGACAGTTTTATGGGTGCTTCCTTGTAGATAACTAACTGCTTTTCTCTTGCTGTTTTAAACATTCTCTCTTTGACTTTAACATTTTGCATTTTAATTATGATGTGTCTTGGTGTGGGTCTCTTTGGTTTCATCTTGTTTGAGACTTGTGCTTCCTGAACTTGTGTGTCTATTTCTTTTACCAACATCAATTTCTGTCATTATTTTTTCAAATAGGTTTTCAATTTCTTGCTCTCTCTCTTCTATTCCTGGCACCCCCATGATGTGAATGTTGATATGCTTGCAGTTGTCCCAGAGGCTCCTTACACTATCTTCGTATTTTGGGACTCTTTTATTTTTGCTCTTCTGGTTAGATGTTTTTTTTGCTTCCTTATATTGCAAATTCTTGATTTGATTCTTGGCGTTCTCTACTCTACTGTTGATTCCCTGTAACTTATACTTTATTTCAGTTAGTGTATCCTTCATTTCTGATTGGTCCTTTTTTATGTTGTTGATGTTCTTAGTAAGTTCCTTGAAGTTCTCAGTAAGTTCCTTGAACATCCATATAACCATTGTTTTGAACTCTATGTCTGGTAGTTTTCTTGCTTCCATTTCATTTAGTGCTTTTTCTGGAGATTTCTTCTGTTCTTTCATTTGTGACATGTTTTTTGTCTCCACATTTTGGCTGATTCCCTATGTTTGTTTCTGTGTATTAAGTAGATCAGCTGTGTGTCCTGGACTTGGTAGAGTGGCCTTGTTTAGTAGGTGTCCTATAGGGCCCAGTGGCTCTGCCTTCCCAGTCTCCTGAGCTGGGCACTCCAGGTGAGCCCCTATGTGAGCTGTGTGCACTGCCCTCTTGTAGTTGAGTCTTGGTTGGCGTCATTGGGAGGGATTGACCCCCCAGGCCAATCAGTTGTGAAGATTGGCTGTGACTATAGCTGAAGAGTTGCTGTGCAGGAGTCAACCCTATGGAGCAGGACTTGCTTCAGTGGGGCTTTGGTGCTCACTGAATCTGCCCTTTGAGTGTGTCACTCATGGAGGTGGTAGCTTTGTAATCCATCGTGGTCAAAGCTGATCACTGGGTGTACTGGCTCTGGAGCTTCCTGGGAAGTGCAAAGTCACCCAGGAGGTGTCCTGCCTAGGGCTACCCAGCATGAGCTACAAAGCCATCAGCAGATGGCTGCTACTTGTATTGGTCTTGGAGGTGCCCAGGAGAGGCCAAGCTATGAACCAAGTAGGGCTGCCCCTAGTGCATGGCTTGGGGCCACTTATCAAGAGGTATGGGGCATGCTGAGGTCAGCTGCTGCTTGTTTGAGATATTTTAGGGAAGTCCAAAGAATGAGGCAAGAGTGGAAAAGCCACTAGAAATGGCTTGGATGAGCCTGCAAGTAGGGAGGGGCAGGGCCTCAGGAATCACCAGGGTGGGGCGAAAAGTATGAGCCATATTGATGGAGATTCAGATATTTTGCTCTACCTGCCAGCTCTGTCAGGAGGGCTCAGCAAAGGAACTCTGCCAGCACTTCTGTCTGGGAGAAAGCTGCCCCTCCAGCTCTGTCCCTCATGCCAGACAAATTAATTCCTCTCCAGAGCAGGGCCAATCAGGGGGTTGGGGCGCCGCCACTGTCCCAGGTTCCTTTCAAGTTGCTGCCCCAATGCTGGAGCTCAGAGGGAGTGAGTCTGAGTAAGTCCATGTGCAGGCTCTTTAATAGGAACTGCCTAGGACTCCTGTAGCCTTTGTGTCACTCAGCCACAGTCCCTTCAGTCAGAAGTTGTGGGGCCTTTTCTTTGGGGCACTGGAATCCTGGGCTGGAGGGCCTGTTGTGGGGCAGGGACCCCTTGCTCCTCAGGGAAACCTCCATAGCCAAGATATCCCTTCGAATTTAAACCGCAACACATAGGTGTGGGACCAGCAGTTCTGCAATTCTGCCCCGAATCTCCACCACTCCTACCAGTCTTGATGTGCTGCTTCTTTAATTCCCTAGTTGTAGGACTTCTGTTTAGCTAGATTTACGATGGTTCTGAATGATGGATCTGTATTTTAGTTGTAATTTTGATGTGGCTGTGGGAGGGAGTGAGTACCACGTTTATCTACATTGTTGTCTTGCCTGGAGGGGTGCGTCTTTATGCTTATAGGCTTTATTTGGTGATTCTTCCTTAGCCCCTAGGAACTTAGGTCCACCTACAATTTCCTCCTTCTGGAGTAATTTTGGCTTGTTTGGGGCCACTGTTGGACTGAACCAAAGGTGACCTTGTGTTGGGTCTTGTATGTAGCCTACCTCTGTTCTGCTGGAATTGCTGAATTTTGCCTTGGTTGTGCATTTTAATGTCAGTGATCAACATGGCTTTTCCTTCTGCTCTCTAGAGTTCTCAGGGTGGAAATCCACTGTACTGTCACCTCAAGGGTCACATATTTAGCTCACTGAATAGGCTCATGAGCATCTCACTCAGCTTGCTGTGAAGGCGTGGTCATACTCTCAGCACTTGGATAGTTCACTCCACAAATGTTAATGTCCTCTCTTCACTGTAGAGAACTTTAACTGTTTCATTCACTCTTTTTATGTTTATAATCTGACTGAGAGAAGTCTGAGTCATGTGACTGCTTTTGATTAATTTTCTTTGTAAATTCTGAATTTGGTGTGGAACCTCTATTTGATATACAATAGTCCATGGTACCTTAGTGGAAACTATAATTTTATTATCTTGTTTTAGGTAGGTTTCTGTTTTGGGGGCCAAGAATCATTTGGCTGGCCTCTTTAAAAATGACTTTAGGGAGAAAAAGGAGACATATGTAATACTATATGTAATACTTTAAACATATTCAGCACATTAGCCTTTTATATATATAGACTAGAGGCCCAGTGCACAAAAATTTGTGCACTCGGCGGGGAGAGGGGGTCCCTCAGCCCATCCTGTGCCCTCTCGCAGTCTGGGACCCCTCAGGAGATAATGACCTGCTGGCTTAGGCCTGCTCCCGGGTGGCAGAGGGCAGGCCCAATCCCTAGGTGCAGCCCCTGGTCGGGCTCAGAGCAGGGCCGATTGGGGAGTTGGGGCGCCGCCCCCTGTCACACACAGAGCAGGGCGGATCAGGGGGTTGGGGCGCTGCCCCCTGTCA
>NW_005371207.1:1700236-1707801 GCF_000412655.1 Myotis brandtii
TAAAGCAGGTTTCTGGGGTTTTGTTTAGCTTCTATATTTGCAACATAGTTGCTTAGAGTTGCAGCTGAGAGGCCGGCAAGTCAGGCGGGGAATGTTGGAGTCCGCAGTCACTGGAGCAAGCAAGCCTCCCTGTTTGCTTCAGTGCATGGCTGCCGGCTGCCATCTTGGCTGGCAGGTAATTTGCATATCGCCCTGATTAGCCCTTATCGGATGTATGGCTAATTACCATGTTTCTCTTTTATTAGATAGTATTAGGATATTTTTGTAGTAGTTAATGTGCTGTAGTTATTTTTGTTTGCATATTCTTCTTTTCCCCTTCTTTTCCTTTATTAGTCAAATTATCTTCCTTCTCCAACTTTTCCCAACTTGTCTCAATGTATTTTAGTAATGAAGGTAGAAACTACCTTAAATCAAGCTACTTTAAAAAATGCATTTCTATGGAATTATAATAGATACAACCTGAAAAAGAATGTCTTGTAGATAATTTACTCTAGCATTTTTTCAATTGTGCTTTGGTGTAACACTGGTACTGTGATGGTCTCCTTAAGTTTATTTATTTACTTATAAAAATATTTTTATTTATTTCTGAGAGGAAGGGAGGGTGAGAGAGAGATAGAAATATCATTGATGAGAGAGAATCATTGATTGGCTGCCTCCTGCATGCCCCCCAATGGAGAGAAAGCCCGTAACCTGGGCATGTGCCCTGACTGAGAATTGAACTGTGACCTCCTAGTTCATAGGTTGATGCTCAACCACTGAGCCATGCCAGTTGGGCAAGTTTATTTTTTAATTAAAAATTGTTTTATGTTTATTTTTAAACAAAAATTTGTATTGAACAGTGTATTGTATTTCCCCCCTCCATTAAGGTATAATTGTCAAATAAAAATGGTATATATTTACAGCAGACTTGTGAAATGATTATTGCAGTCAAACGAATTAACATATCTATCACCTTATATAGTTATTTGTGTGTGGTAAATACATTTAAGATCTACTCTCAGCAAATTTCAAGTATAGAATACAGTATTATTACCTATAGTCACCATGTAGTACATTGCTTAAGTTTTAACCTTCATTTAAATTATGATTATACATGAGCATTGTAATTTAGCCTTCATTTAAATTATGGTAATCTTTTCCAGACATTTTTCTCAAGACTTTATAAGTTGTGTTGCCATTGTTCTAATTTTTCAGTGCTTATGTCACTTTAGTCCTTTGAATGTAGCATGACAGTGGAAAGAGGTATAGTAGCTACCCTTATTCACAAAGCATACTGTGCTAGGACCTCCTGTGGATGCCTTAAATGAGGGGTCCTCAAACTTTTTAAACAGGGGGCCAGTTCACTGTCCCTCAGACCGTTGGAGGGCCGGACTATAGTTTTAAAAAAAAACTATGAACAAATTCCTATGCACACTGCACATATCTTAATTTGGAAGTAACAAAACAAAACGGGAACAAATATAATATTTGTATTTGCATGTGGCCCGAGGGCCGTAGTTTGAGGACCCCTGGTATAGAGGGAGGTGAGAGGGAACTTTAGTGAAAATAGAGTAGGACAGTGTGTGTTTATCCTTGAAGTTTATTTTTCTTTATTTCCTGTGAAGGCAATTGACCGAGGTGTGGGCTTTGAACTTGTCTACAGCCCAGCTATCAAAGACTCTCTGATCACAGAGACTGAGAGGAGGAGTCGAGAGACAGAGAGAAGGAGGGGAGTCTGAGAGTGCAGCGCACATTCCACACATGCACACTGCTGGCCCGGGACAAGTCGGCTGCTAAGCAACAGGCAGCAGCGGCCAAACCACCCAGCGGGCCGGATAAACGTTTTCGGCGGGCCGCATGTGGCCCACGGGCCGTAGTTTGAGGACCCCTGCCTTAAACAAAGGGTGGGGAACGTCCAGCTCACAGGCCATATAAGGCCTGCAAAATCATTTGGTCTGGCCCTGCAGGGCATTAGGGGTGAGTTAATTAAATGTTTGACCAAATATAGCAGGCTAATTTTTAAGTTGATGACTTTTTGTATGGCCATGAATGATGTTATAAATATCCAAATGGCCCTTGGCAGAAAAAAAGGTTCCCCACCCCATCCAAGGAATCATAGATTATGCCAAAACCAGTTGCCTTGCCACCACCAACATGTGTTCTGAATCCAAATACAGAGGTGACATCTGGTGTGGTCGTACACATTTTGGCTAGTTTTTGCCAAATTTCTGTCTTAGGTGCTGTTGCCTTCCCGGGGTGAAGGACGTCAGTGACCATTTGTTTTCAATGAAGTAGTTTGTTGGTTATGAACTTCCTGGTCCAGGTAGTTACTGTGTTGTTCGTGATGTTGGCCAATCTTCAAGCAGCCAGGGAAGAAAAAAGACTATTATAACTTTAAATGATATATTTGTGCCTCTGTTGATTTGTCAACTATAGATTCTTTTTGTAGATTAGATGAGGAATTTGCATATGTGCAGTGTGTGTTTACAATCTGTTCTATAATGATAATGAAGCCTTCCATACTTTGTCCATAGGTTGATTTTATATAGAAAATCAAAACAATAGCTATATTTACATTATTATGATGGTCTAATTACTGTAGAACCAAGGTGTGTGATTAGAGGCCTAGAAGAAAATAGAGCCCTAGGTCAGAAAACCTGTGCTGTTTCAGGGTCTCCTAATTTCTTGTGACATTCCTTCACTATTTTTCCACACACAACTACTGTTCTTTCTTGAATTTTGCATTATTTTCTTCTTGGATTTGTCTTTGTTTTGTTCCCTGGCATCTCGCTGGAGTAAACTTTTTTGTGTAGAAGACACTGGTGGTCAACTTTCTGATGCTTGCTTGGCCATTCTTGTACATAGTGAAAGACTGAATTAGCAAATAGCTGGTGTGGGTTTCCTCTTGATTTGTGGGTAGGTCTTTGTCCTCAAGAGGCTCATACCTTAAAAGGCAGGGCTGACTGTAGATTCTTCTCAAGTTTGCAGAGCATGTGAATAGGCTTGTTTCCATATAGGGTGCAGAGGTGGGGGAAAGGTGGTGGGCCAAGGACAGTGAAAATCCCCTGCGGTGGCAAAGTGAGATGGGCTTGGCTCTTCTTGTGAATTTCACTCCTGAGTAAAGCTGCCCTTCTTCTTCTTTTTAAAATATGCTTTTTAATTGATTTTTTTTTTTTTTTTTTTTTTTTTTTTTAGAGAGAAGGGATGGGGGAGAGAGAGAGAGAAATCAATGTGAGAGAGAAACATCGATCTGTTGCCTCCTGCATGCAATCTGACCGGGGATCAAACCCACAACCTGGGTATGTACCTTGACTGGGAATCAAATTGGTGACCTTTCAGTGCATGGGACAACTGGTTGGGGCACCCTTCTTACTATCCTCTCCCCATTCCTCACTCCTCATTCCATGTTATCAAGGTTGTCATCTCCTTTAGAAGTTTAAAGTTGCCCCAAGCTCTTTATTTTTTCTTAGACCTCCAACCCTCTTCATGTTCTCTATAAGTAGATTGTCCCCTTTCTTTGGAGAGCATTTCTTGGATTTTATTTTGGGGACCAAGTCTTTTCTTCAGCTGGGATGGTTGAACGAATGGCTCTGTGTGAGAAAGAATATGAGATTGTGTCAGGGGGTGTGGGTGGGGGTTTGTGGAAGGGCTGACTGGCCTAACTGTCACAAGTGCAGGGGTAGCTCTCATACTATTGGGGATGGTTTGAAGAAGATGTGGGCCCAACATTAAGTGCCGTTGAAACAAAAGTAAGGTAATGACTCCCTTTTCTGTTCTTTTTCATCCTGATTGTATTAGAGAAAGTCTCAATTTGGTGCTAGTCTGAAATACCTCCCTAAAAGGAGCTAGTTTCCTGTTGTAACAGAATAGGAGGCAGGCCCAGATTTTTCTGTCAACAATAATATCCTATATAATAAAAGGCTAATATGCAAATCGACCCAACGGTGGAACAACCGGTTGCTATGACATGCACTGACCACCAGGGGGCAGACGCTCAATGCAGGAGCTGCCCCTGGTAGTCAGTGCGCTCCCACATGGGGAGTGCCGCTCAGCCAGAAGTCGGGCTCACAGCTGGCGAGCGCAGCAGCAGTGTTAGGAGCACTAAGGATGTCTGACTGCCAGCTTGGGGTGCAGGCCGGCTGAAGGACCACCAGCACCTCCCCGCCCCCCCCCCCCCCCCCCGTGCATGAATCTCGTGCACCGGGCCTCTAGTTAGAATATAATAAGGTGTGTTTATTTTTATAGTTATCACCTACTGAAGACAAAGTGACAATTTCCACTTACTATAGTGATATAAAGTTTCCTTTATAATATGTTAATTTAACTAAATCATAGGTGATTTAAAGGAAAATATTAAAGAATAGGATAGGTGATACTGGGATATAGCAAACATTGTGCTATAATGGGAATGGCTGAAGTTTGAGAAATAATTTTGATGAATAATTATTTCTAATGAATCTAATGACTAATTTAGATTATTCTGATTGCTCATGTCCCTCCCTAGATCTTGGTATTTATTTATTAGTTTCCTGGACTCATTTGGAAGGAAACATTTCTCTGGTGTTTTGAGGATTCTTTTATTTCAGTATGACTGGGAGAAGTGGACAGGGGTATAAGCTTGCTGTCTTGAACTGTAATTTTATCTTGCTATCTTTTTTGTTTCATTGCTTTTATTTGATTATTTAACCCTTTCAGAATTAATTTTAGTGTTTAGAGTTTAAGTGAGGCTTTTTCTCCCCATCAACTAGGCAATCTCAGCACCAGTGGTTAGAGATGCTTAGCACCAGTGGTTAGCATCTCTACTCACAAACAGATTAGGTGCTAAAAGGCCATGTACACATCCAATCTAAAAAGGATTTTAAGCTGTTTTTATTATGTTTTTCTATCGAACAGGAGTGGAAGAGGTTCCTTAGTTCATCAAAGCTTTAAAATTAGTCTAGGACTTCTACATTAAACATCTGCTGAGCAGATAACTCCCTGCCCTGTCTATTTTCTCACATGTTCTAGTGGATTTTTTGTAGCTATAGTATCCTTACTTGTCAACCTACTTGGGTTGATTCAAGATTCACTGGGTCATTGAACATATAGGACCATCCCTGGCTTCTCATGAAGCTGTTACCAACAACACTTCATCACTCTTGGCCTTACGATTCTTAGCCCTGTCTTAAATTAACATTGTTCTATTAAATATCTCAGTGATTATTCTCTAGGCCAGACTTTGAAAACTGACAGGCCACACAGATGAGTTTTGTTTGATCTATGTGTTGATGGTGAGTGTAGAGGGGTGGAAGGAGAGTTACCTTCCAACATTTTAAAGTTGGAGTATTTCAAACAAAAATCCAGATTTCTCTTATCTCTTGAGGTGACTATCTGGCAACACCAGGGCTGAAATGTTAGGTGACAAAAAAAATCTACTGATCATGCACTTTTGCCATCTACTTTCCCTGTTTCACTGATACCTGCCTAGCCCATTGAGGCCCTTAATTTACAACAGATTTTGTTGCCAATAATCACTCATTTTACCCTTTTAAAATTACTTTTTTTCCCCTCTTACAGTTTATCACATAGGTTTGGTACTATCAACAAGCTTCCTGATTCATCTTTTCAGAGTTGTTTCTACTGTTGAATAATTTATCCTGTATTTATGTGCAACATTGATAATTTTCTTCTTCTTTTTTTTATTAAATCTTTATTTTTCAGATTATTACATTAGTTACTCTTTTTTCCCACCATAACTCCCCTCCACCCAGTTTCCACCCCACCCACCGCCCTCACTCCCCACCCACTGTCCTAATCCATAGGTGCACGATTATTGTCCAATCTCTTCCCTCACCCCCCACATCCCTTTCCCCACCCCCCAAGAATAGCAGTCCATTCCCTTTCTATGTCCCTGATTCTATTACATTCACCAGTTCATACTGTTCATCAGATTATTTATTCACTTGATTTTTAGATTCACTTGTTGATAGATGTGTATTTGTTGTTCATAATTTGTATCTTTACCTTTTTCTTCTTCCTCTTCTTAAAGGATACCTTTCAGCATTTCATATAATACTGGTTTGGTGGTGATGAACTCCTTTAGCTTTTCCTTATCTGTGAAGCTCTTTATCTGACCTTCAATTCTGAATGATAGCTTTGCTGGATAAAGTAATCTTGGTTGTAGGTTCTTGCTATTCATCACTTTGAATATTTCTTGCCACTCCCTTCTGGCCTGCAAAGTTTCTGTTGAGAAATCAGCTGACAGTCGTATGGGTACTCCCTTATAGGTAACTGACTTTTTTTCTCTTGCTGCTTTTAAGATTCTCTCTTTGTCTTTTGCTCTTGGCATTTTAATTATGATGTGTCTTGGTGTGGTCCTCTTTGGATTCCTTTTGTTTGGGGTTCTCTGCGCTTCCTGGACTTGGAAGTCTATTTCTTTCACCAGGTAGGGGAAGTTTTCTGTCATTATTTCTTCAAATAGGTTTTCAATATCTTGCCCTCTCTCTTCTTCTGGTACCCCTATAATTCTGATGTTGGTACGCTTGAAGTTGTCCCAGAGGCTCCTTACACTATCTTCGTATTTTTGGATTCTTTTTTCATTTTGCTTTTCCGGTTGGGTGTTTTTTGCTTCTTCGCATTTCAAATCTTTGACTTGATTCTTGCGATCCTCTGGTCTGCTGTTGGGAGTCTGTATAATATTCTTTATTTCAGTCCGTGTATGCTTAATTTCTAGTTGGTCCTTTATCACAACATCGAGGGTCTCACTAGATTTCTTAAGGATCTCAATACATTTATCGGCGGTTTCCATAAAATTCTTGAAAAATCTTAGAACCGTGGTTTTGAACTCTATATCCAGTCGTTTGCTGTCCTCCATTTCTGTCATTTGTGACCTGTTTCTTTGTCTTCGCATTTTGTCTGCTTCCCTGTGTTGGTAGAGTGGTTTTGTGTGCTAGGTGTCCTACAGGGCCCAGTGGCTCAGCCTCCCCAGTTACCTGAGGTGGACACTCTTGGTGCACCCCCTTGTGGGCTTTGTGCACAGTCTTGTTGTAGTTATGCCTTGATTGTTTTAGGTGTCACTGGGAGGAATTGACCTCCAGGCCAATTGGCAGTGAGAATCAGCTGTGTCTGCAGTGGGAGAACTTCTGTGCTGAAGACACCCTTCTGGGGCAAGACTTGCTTCAGTGGGGCTTTGGTGCTCACTGAGTCTGCCCCCTGAGTGTGTTCCTTATGAATCTGAGGAGTTGTAATCTGGGTGGTCCCACTCTGACCACTGGGTACACTGGCTCTTGGATCTAAGGAGGTGCTAATTAAGCCTCTTCCTGAGGTTACCCAGCAGGAGCTATGAAGAGATATGCAGATTCCCCTTCCTTTTTTGGGGGTTTGGGGGTGCCCAGATGAGGCCCAGCTGAGAAGCAATGCAAGCTGCTGTGGGGCCTTGGGCCTTCTCTTGGAAGTTCTGGGTCTGTCTGGCCCAGCTGCAATTTGTTAGGTAGTTGTCAGATTGTAAAGGACCCGGGCATTCATATGCAAAAGGCTTTGCAGCAGCCTGGATGGGGCGGGGTCTCAGAATCAACAGGGCGGAGCAAGCAGCTATGGCTGATTCCCAG
>NW_005371207.1:1707888-1717638 GCF_000412655.1 Myotis brandtii
GACTCCCTCCCGATTGAAAACAACAACCGCGCCCTCAGCCGCCAGCCTGCTCCACATGCACCTCCTCACCTCAGTATTTTACTTCTGCACTGCGCCTCCTCTGAGTCTCGGTATGCTTTTCTCTTTCCTTCTAGTTGTAGAATTTCCACTCAGCCAGCCTTCCTGTGGTTCTGGATGATGTCCATTCCGTCTTTTAGTTGTATTTTTGAAGTGGTTGTGCGAGGCAGCAATCTCCGGTGTTTACCTATGCTGCCATCTTGGTTTCCCTCTCAAACTTTCTTCGATAATTTTCTTCTTTTGGCTTTTAAAATTACTGTCTATCTAATAATAGGATAATATGCAAATTGGTCGGGATGCCATCACATAACGACAGATCAGCAGGCTGCGTCCCTGCCCCCAGCTTAGGCAGCTGCAAGGCCCAGAGTAGGTAGGATAGGATACGATAGGAGGGGATAAGAAAGGAGCGGGAGAGGAAGGCAGGCCTGCATGCAGACAGGCTGAGAGGAGAAACAGAAATACAGAAAGGGAACAAGAAAAAGATGCAGGAATGGAAAAGGGAAGGAAATGCGGGGCTGCATGCTGGAGGGGCTGGCGACCGTGGGGGGGCAGAGCAGGTGTGCTTGGCGAGGGGTGGGGCACAGGCAGCACAGAGAGAGGAGCCCTGCCCAGACGCGGGAGGAGGCCGGTGGCCCCTGGTGTGGGCCATTGGCAGGGAGGTGCCTGCGGGTCTCAGGGTGGAGGGGTGGACAGTTCGAGGCCTTCTGGGCGGAGGTGCTCCTGCTTAGCGGCAGCGCCCAGGCTGCACAGGCCTCGGCCACCCTCGCTGGGCCGGGCGCCCCGTGCTGGGAGGGTAGGTGCAGCTTAGCTGGGGTGGAGTCGGACACTAAGGAGGGTACCTCTTTCGTCCCCGAGGGCTGGACCCCAAAGACACTGGCCAGGGTTAGGTTGGTGGTGCATTAAGTGTACTTGGTTGACTAGAAGTTGGGGCATCCCAGGCAGGGAATGGGAGGAGGACAGTGGTGGGGAGGCCAGGGAATTGGGGGTGGTGAAGGCGTGGCTGGGGCTTTAATATCAAAGTGCATTCAGGTGGGGCTGGAAGCAGGTCCCAGAGAAGAAAGGGGAAGGTTTAAAAGAGAAACCAGTGAACAGGGCGGAGGGGTAATAATAGGGAAGGAGGGAGGGAGGCAGGGTTGGAAAGGTGAATGGGGGGTAGGGGGGAGGAGTAAGAAGGAGACAGATGGGGAATGAAGGGAGAGAAGGGAGGAGGGGCGGGAGGGAGAGGCTCCGCGGGAGGTTCAAAGGGAGGGAGGGAAAGAAAGCAGGAAAGAGAAGGATGCTAACATGGGGTGAGGCCAAGAAAATAGTTAAATAAAAAGAAGAAACAGAATGTGAGAGTGAGAGGAGTTTAAAAGGAGGTGTTAGTAAGAAAATTAAGTACAGGGTGATTTTTTAAAAATGTAGTCAGACATCCCCTGAGGGCTTCTGGACTATGAAAGGGCACAGGCTTGGCTGAGGCCACTGCCCCCACCCCCACCCTGTGCATGAATTTCGTGCACCGGGCCTCTAGTTTCATTATAATTGTATCCCTTGTCTAATTAGCACTTTTTAACAATTACTGTTTTTTATGCTAAATGAAAGACTTAATGTTTGTATAAAATCTTTCTAAGAAGGATAAACTGGAGTCCAGCATAGCGGCAGGACCAAAATAAACGTATAGGTGCCCAATGCATTGTTGATAATTTGCAGAGGTGACACATTTTTGCTGGAACACAAGCCTTTATGTTAGGCTCTGTTTTAGAACTTCCTTTTACAGTTTTCAATTGCTCATCCTCCCCCCGCTAAATTTTTGTATCTACAAAACAAGCCCTCTTCCTTCATGCCATTTTTTCCCCCTGGAAATTTCTTGGCCTTTTCTTTTGTTCATTCTCCTGATACAAATTACAAGGATTGGTCTAGTAACAAGTGTTTATTGGTTGCCCTCACGAGGCAAGCACTCTGCTCATTTGTTTGGTGATTTGTGTGAGGAGCCATCAGTGTGGCAGGTGCCCAGTATCATTGAAGTCTCCTGGTTTATTAGGAACAAGGGCGGATTCATGGATGGCTTAGAGCATTTTACTTTTAGACGTCGTAGGGAAGTGAGTATAAGTAACAAAAACAAACTTGGGACCTTTCGATTCCTGGGCAGTTTTATGGGAGTCTTCATTGAGATGATCACCAGAAGGCACTCCCTCCTCCCTACTTGGTCACTGAGGATAAGTTTCATTAACTTTTTCTAGGAAGCTAGTAGGCCTGAAGAATAAATCATGGTGGGAACAGAAGGTATCCCTTGCAATGCATCGGTCACTGCACTTTTGTGAACTTCCACACTTATTTTTGGTTTAGCCTCTTTCTCATGAAAAACCTTAGGGAAATTATTTCATGAGACACCAAATCATTCCATTTTTGTGGGAACCCTGAGAAGTTTACCAACTAGTTAAGTAGTCAGAAATAGAAAAACCGATATGGTAGGATATGGTGACTCCTCTCAGTGGTGTGAACCACACTGGGGTTTTTGACAAGTATATGTTTATATGGCTGACTTGTGGGAACAGGCGCTGTTGCTGGGTTTGCTGCCTTTTTCTTTGTCCCATCCCCACCTCCTGCTTCTATCTTCAGCTGCAATGCTTCTGTAACAGCCAATGTGGCTAATCTCTGCAAGACCTGTGGTGAGTGTCTTCATTGCATAAATGATGCATATTTTTATTCAGGTAAAATTCATGTGACATAAAATTTACCATTTTATCCATTTTAAAGTATACAACTATTGACTTCTAGTACATTTACATTGTTGTGCAATCATCACCAACCACTGTAATTCCAGATCATTTTTATCCCCAAAAAGAAACTTAGTACTAACTAAGCTGTCATTGGCCATTTCCTCATCCTCCCTGCTCCTGACAACTACTAATCTGGACATTTCATGTAAATAGAACTATGCAATATGTGTCTTTTTATATCTGGTTTCTTTCACTTTGCATAATGTTTTCAAGTTTCATCCATATTGTAACATGTATCAGTACTTAATTTCTTTTATGGCTGAATAATGTTCTATTGTAAGGATATATACTACATTTTGTTTATTCAGTTATCTATTGATTTGGGTTGTTTCCACTATTTGGCTATTATGATGCTGCTATGAATATTCAGGTTTTTGTTTGAACATCTGTTTTTCAGTTCTCTGGTATATAACTAGGAATGGATTTGCTGGGTCATGTGGTAATTCTATGTTTAACTTTTTTGAGGAACCAAAAAGATACATGTGAAATACTAAAAAATAATGGTGAAAATCCCTTTAGAATGGACCATGATATAAAGACATCATGTTTCCCTGTTATGTATTAGAAAAACTTTTCTTTAGGGTGAGGCAGAACGGGATTCAAATCTCAGCCCTTCTAATAACTAGCTGTGACCTTGGGCAAGTTAGTTAACCTTTCGTAGCCTATTTTTTACCTAGAGCATGCAGATAACTCATTGCTGCCACAGGGTTACTGTAAGTATTCACTGAGATGGTATTACACAGAAAGTGCTTTTTTTAGCACAGTGCCTGGCATAATCAACAAATACTGTAATAATTATTTTAGGATAATACACAGTCACCAAAGCCTGATTGCTATTCATTGCCACAGAGATGGCTGTGTACTTTGGTCATACCAAAAGGGAGATGACCCAAAAGGAAATGTCTTAAGTTTTGGTGTTCTATGTTATCTTTGCCATAGATGTTTTGTATTTTTACTTTTGGATTAATGTATTGTCTGTTATCAAAATTTGTAACATCCCTTTTTCTAAGGTAGAAGGACCTGTTGCAGATGAAAATTGTTTTTAACTTTTCATTTGATCACTGATTGGGTTCTTCATGTATGAACCACTTTCTGGTTCCACTTACAGCGAGGTCATAAGATTGCTAGTGACTGGCCTTATTTCAGTGCATAAGGATTTAGTGACATTACTGAGTTAGTAACTAGTCCACCAAAAATTATTTTTCCTTAAAAAATATTTTTTAAAAAAAAATTAAAATCTTCCATGAACAGATTATTGAGATTATCATTTAATCTACACTAATAAAAGACAAAGATGCTAATTGACCATACCTTCACCATGCCCTAAGCCACACCCACCAGCCAATCAGAGCGACTATGTGCACCGGGCCTCTAGTATTTTTGTAAGTGCTTAAAAAAAACCCAGGAATTTATAGACTACTTTTTAAAGAAATAGTATATAACATTTTATTTATTTACTACAGCGATTTTTAACCAGTGTGCTGCAAGAATTTTTAAACATGCAATACCTGACTCTAGTCAGGGGCACTGACCTCTTTTCCCTTAGGTGTCAAATAAAAAAATAATGACAAAGCCAACACAACAATAGCCATCTGGTGTGAATGAATCAAAATAATTCCTTTTTTTTTTTTTGGTGTGTTGGAGAATTTTAGTAATTAGTTTATGTGTCATGTGAAGAAAAAGGTATTGCTAATTTACCAGAATACCTAATTACATATTAGAAATATTTTGCACTTATTATTTAGGAACATTTTTCCAAGGCATGAAATATTATTTCTACAACCTACTTCTTAAAATTGATTATTATTTTAATGGATCAAACATAATTTACCCATTTTCTTATTGGACATTCATGTTGTTTTTAGTCTTTTCCTGATCATAAACAAGGCTGTGATGACCATTTTTGTAGCAAAAAATTTATATACCTCCATGATAATTTGGGCTAAATTCCTAGATGCAGTTGTTGTTTTGGGGGCAGAGCATTTATATATATTTAATTTTTTTTAAATCATAATAAATACCCACTCTGTGTTGCACCCTCCCAAGACTTCAGCTCTTTTATATCCCCATTCACAGTTGCATTTATTTTTGTTATACAGGGTACCACTTTGATTTCTGTGGTTGCTATTTGTGACTAAAAATGTCTTTCACTTGAAACCCTACCACGCAGGTGAAAATCACTTTGGACCATGGCGTTCTGTGGCAATGCAGCATGAGAAGCAGTTTTATTTGTGGTCCAATTTTCAGGATTTGAACTTGGTTCTGCCATCTCCTCACCATTACTTCAGACAGCGTTTTGGTGTGCTCGGCCTCACCTTTCATTCATTCCATCTGTTTCTCCAGCCTTGTTTGCTGTAAACCAGTCTGGTTTGGTAATGCTTATGTCTCTATTCCTTCCATTGGAGCTGCTTTTCTTTGGCCACTCTAGATTATTGAGGGATGATGGATAAAATTGCTTTCCTGTGTCCTCCCTGGGTGATAGTTCTGCGAATACATTTACAAGCCTTCTAAGAAAATCCCCTGGGATCAAGCACTTGTCAGAAACATCTATCACTCAGAGTGGTGTCCAACTGCTAATGAAACCGTGTGTTGACACTCCCTCCCTGTTTCACTCTCTGTGTCCTTCACTTCAGCTCCCTGGGATCACATTCCAAAGTAAACTACCTGTATCCAACCCTTTGTCTTACCTTTCCATTTCAGTGGAACCTAGGCTGAGTTGCAGTTTTTTCGTGTTTACATTTGGAGAAAGTAGTGTCTACCTCATATAATTTATTTGTTCACCAAATACTGTGTGCCAGTACTATGTGCCAGGTGCTATTCTGAGGATGGGAATATAACAGTGAGCAAGACTGTTGTGTTCTGATGAGAGAGACAAAGAAGTAAACAGAGAATAATTTCAAATAGTGAAAAATGCTCTGAAATAAGCAGGGTGATGTGCCCCAGAGCAATAAAATCATGAGTAAAAGCCACTCTCAGATGCTATTAGAAAAGCCGACTGAATGATCATGATAAGCTGCATGTGGGGAGAACATTTGGGGTAGAGGGAGTAGCGGGTGTAAAGGCCTGAGGTGTGAGTGTCAGGAGTATGGTACTGTGTATGGTATTTTGCACTTGGAAAATGCTCAGTAAATGTTGATCATAATTAATAAGATTAGATCAAAGAGGTAGCCAAACATTGACTACACAGCCAGTAGCTTATCATTGACTACACAGTAAGTGGCAAGTTTTGCCTCATGAATTGACAAAAATTGGCTTCATAGAATAAGCAGATAATTGTGCAGGGTGTGAATAGAGTTATACAGTACATTTTTCTTTACTCTATTGATGTAGGGAATTACATTGATATATTTGCTTTGTATTCCTGGTATAAACTTCCCTTGGTCGTGATGTATTATCCTATTTATGTATAGCACGATTCAATTTGCTAATGTTTTGTTGAAGAAAAATTTCATCTGTGTTCCTAAGAGATGTTGGTGTATTGTTTCCTTTCAATGTCTTTGTATAGTTTTGGTTGTGCTGAGCCAGCTCAGCCAAGGGTTCGCAAGCCTAAGTGAGGGTGGTGAAGGATGAAGAAATGACAAAGAGAATAAGCTGGGTCTAGGTGGAACTTCCTGTGCCTGGCTGAGGCCACAGAGAGAGATCCAGACAGCAAACTGAGCCTTTATTTTATAGCCAGTAAACAAGGTAATGGTCACCATAGTTATAATGTTCTTGTGAGTTTCACTTGTTTTGGCAGCACTTGCTGCACCTCTCACAGCCCATTAGCTACCTAAGAAGGATCTAGGGAGCTTCATAAGGTCAAGCCTAATTATGCTAAGAGGACTGTGCCCTCTAAGCTGGGACTTGTTTGTGGCTTTGCCAACAGGTCAGTCCGAGGCTTAACTCTATAGCCACGCCCTACATTTGGTATCAGTGTAATGTTGACCTCATAAAATGATTTGGAAGGTGTTCTTTCTTTTTCTCTATGATGGAAGAGTTTGTGTAGAATTAGTATTCTTTTTCTCTTAAATGCTTGATAGAATTCTCCAGTGAAGTCATGAGGCCTGGAGTTTTCTTTGTTGGAAGAATTTTAGCTATTAGTTCATTTCTATAGGACTATTCAAGTTATCTGTTTCTTTTTGAGTGAGCTTTGGTAGATTATATCTTTCAAGGAATTTGTCTACTTCATCTAAGTTGTCAAATTTTATGGGCAAACGTTTCCAATATCTTATCCCTTTAAAATATTTATTAGTGATAAAAAATACGTACATAAAATTTACCATTTCAGCCATTTTTTAAAAAAATATATATTTTATTGATTTTTTACAGAGAGGAAGGGAGAGGGATAGAGAGTTAGAAACATCGATGAGAGAGAAACATCGATCAGCTGCCTCTTGCACACCCCCTCCTGGGGATGTGCCCGCAACCAAGGTACATGCCCTTGACCGGAATCGAACCCGGGACCCTTCAGTCCACAGGCCGACGCTCTATCCACTGAGCCAAACTGGTTAGGGCACATTTCAGCCATTTTTTAGTGTACAGTCCAGTGACATTAAGTACATTTCACAATGTTGTGCAAACTCTTATTATCCTAATGATATCTGTGGGATCTGTAGTGCTGTCCCCTCTTTTATCCCTGACACTGGTAATTATCTTCTTTTTTCCTCCTGATCATCTGCTACAGGTGTATTAATATTATTGATCCTCTCAGAGAATAAGCTTTTAGTCTCATTGATTTTTCTCTAATCTACGC
Organism: Myotis brandtii; assembly: GCF_000412655.1. Classification (NCBI taxonomy): domain Eukaryota; kingdom Metazoa; phylum Chordata; class Mammalia; order Chiroptera; family Vespertilionidae; genus Myotis; species Myotis brandtii. Next base: position 1,715,437 of record NW_005371207.1, read on the forward strand.
TAATAAAAGAGAAACATGGTAATTGGCGTACGACCGCTACCCTTTTCATTGGCTAATCAGTGAGTATATGCAAATTAACTGTCAGCCAAGATGGCGGCCGGCAGCCAGGCACTGAAGCGAACAGGGAGGCTTCTTGCTGCAGTCTCCAACATTCCCCGCCTCACTTGCCGGCCTCTCAGCTGCAAGTCTAAGCAACTATATACTATGTTGCAAATAAGAAGTTTTCTTTCCCCTCATCAGCCAAGAGGGGTCAGTAAAGAGTAATGTGTCCAGTTTTCATCCCCCTTCCATTTTCTGTCCGTGAATTTGTGCTCATCAAGAGTTGTCTTTTCAAAAACAAAAAGCACTTCCTACTGAAATATAAGCAATGCCAGCTTTTTGGATTTCACCTCTGCTTGAGGCCAAAAGTGATGGACTTTGTTTAATAAAGAATTAACAGGTGCCCGACAGAGCTGCCCTGCTTATAAAACCAGAAACGGCTTTCAGAGTCTGGGATACGTGCTGGTCCTAGTCAGGCTCAAAGCTCATGGGCCCTTCATCTTTCTCAGGAATGTGGTACCGTGTCCCCCAAATTCAGTGTGGTGCCTTGAAGAGTAGGGCTGATTGATAATTTTTAGTAGCTACCCTCGGGAGCTTGTTTTGGTCATTTCTATTTTCCTATTTATATTTCTACTAGTCCTGTTTTGGCTAGCTATTGTTCTCTTCAGTATCTTTAAAAGTGAACTTTTCCATAAATATCCTTTAATCTCCCTGAATGGGTTTTTTGTGTTTTTTTTCCATTAATTGCTGTCAGTGCAACCGTAGCAACTGATGAAGGAAGAAAACGCAAAAGGCAGCACTGGGTGGCCTTCCCCCAGCCCTGTTGTGTGACTGTGATCGCCAGCCGTGTTTCCAGTTGCTGGAGCGGGGTCAGAGGGCTCACCTCTGCCATGGGGTATCTCGAGGCTGTGGAAAGCTTAGATGTGAAAGCTTTTAGAGCCAAGTACACGAAACAGAGGGGTACTATGCGGAACAAGTTTCCTCCTCCTCAGTTCTTGATCAGCACAGTTTTAAATAGTAGCCAGGTAATAAGACCATTCCTTACTCTGGACTGAACCTAGCTTTTTTAATCTAGTGAAGTCTTTATAGGAAGCATTGTCATGCACCCTTTTTATCGTGGGAAATAGAGCTTTGAGAAATGTGTGGAGCCTCCCCAGAGGGACAAGTGAGATCCAGGAGATCAGATCCCCTATTTTTTGTTGTTGTTGTTGTTCTTTTCAACTCTGAAACCTCTAGTTGACCAGGTTAAGGGTAGAAAATAAACCAATTCCATCACATTTTAGTCAAAGAAGTATGGAAGTGTGCTAATATTTTTATACATTAGGTCATGCAACTTCAGTACAACAAACATATTATCTTTATGTGATTGTTGGATGTGAGACTTCATGAGACATGAAACAGATGTTGATAGGAAAACAATAATTGCAACACATTCCCTCCACCCCCCACCCATGCTTAATACCTTTTTCGCTATCTTTGAGAGAGCCAGGAAAATAACACAGGAAAGCACAAGGGGTGTAGCAGGAGCTGGAAAATGCCAGGTGCTGCTCTGGTGTAAGCTTTTAACCTGCGTGGTGTCATTTGGAAATTGAGTTGGTTACAGTAAACTACAGGAGCATCTACACTAATAAAAGAGAAACATGGTAATTGGCATACGACCGCTACCCTTTTCATTGGCTAATCAGTGAGTATATGCAAATTAGCTGTCAGCAAAGATGGCGGTTAACCGCCAACAAAGATGGCGGCTAATTTGCATATCCTGCGATGATGGGAGGCCAAAGGGGAAGAATGGAAAAATGGTGATCAGAAACCCAGGCGGCAGGCAAGAGATGGGTGCGGGCAAAGGCGGCCATCAGACAGCTGGGCTGGCCTGTGGCCTCATGATCCCGGGGCAATTGGGGTGAGTGGGAGCCCAGACGCAGGCCAGCTGCGTGATCCCCGCAGGGAGCGGGAGCCCGGGAGCAGGCCCCTGATCCTCATGGCAATTGGGCCAGCCGGAGCCCAGGGGCAGCCTGGCCATGTGATCCCTGAGGCAATCAGGGCAAGCGGAGCCCGGGCACAGGCTGGCCAAGTGATCCCCGGGGCCATTGGGGCAAGCAGTTCCCGGGCACAGGCCGGCCGTGTGATCCCCGAGGCAATTGGGCGAGCGGGAGCCGGGGCGCA
>NW_005371207.1:1719649-1720952 GCF_000412655.1 Myotis brandtii
TCATTGATTTGCTTTGATTTTAATTATTTCTTTTCATCTGCTTTCTTTCTTCCTAGTTTTTAAAAGCTTGTATCCTACATCATCATTTGAGACCATTTCTCTTCCTATATAAGCACTTACTAGTAATGCTATAAATTTCCCTCTAAGCACTGCTTTATTTGCAGCCCATAAATTTTGGTTGTACTTTCACTTTTCATTCTATTTAACATATTTTCTAATTTCCTTTGTGACTCCCTCCTTGACCCAGATATGTTAAGAAATATGTTGTTTAATTTTTAGGTATTTGGGGTATTTTTCATCCATCTTTTTTGTTGTTTTTATTTCTAGTTTAATTTTGTTGTAGTCAGGGACACATTTTGCATGACCTTAATTTTTAAAAAAATAATTGAGGAGTGTTTTATGGCTCAGAATACGGTCTACCATGGAGAACAAGCACTTAAAAAAATGTGTTATTTGCTGTTGTTGGGTGGAGTGTTCTATAAATATCAACCAGGTCAGATTGATTGATATTGTTTTTTTAAGTGTTCTGTATTCTTACTGATGGCCATTAACAACATATCAGAGATGGGGTGGTTTAATCAACAGAAATTTGTTTTCTTACAGGTCTGGAGACTAGAAGTTCAAGATCAAGGTGTTAGCAAATTTGTTTTTTGCTTCTCTCCCTGGGTTGTAGATAGCCATTTTCTCCCTGTGTATTCACATGCTCTTTTCTCTGTATGTGTAGATCAGGGCCCCCACCTTTATGGATCTTAATTGAACCTAAATAATTTTTTAAATACTTATCTCCAAATATATTCATTGGAGATTAATGCTTCAGTGTATGGATTAGGGGGTGGGAGTGGGGAGGGGGAAGGGACAATTCATTCCACAACCCCGATTTTCTGTTTACTTGTATTATCAATTACTGAAAGAGGAGCACTGAAGTCTCTAACTATATTGTAGATTTATCTGTTTCTCTTTTTGGTTCTATCAGTTGAAAATTTTTGGGATCTGATTTTTGCTAATCTTAAGAGGAAGACTTAATAGTAGAATTATCTGATTTAAGTTATCAGCTCTATACTGTTAGGCGTGTGTTTAATCCTGTACAGAATTAAAATGGTTGTGTAAATGGGGCCAGTTATTAATTCAGTAAGGATTTTATTTATTTTAATCGTAATTTTTAATCATTATAAAATACTAGGGGTCCAGTGCATGAATTCATGCACCTTGAAAGGAACTGTGGGCCATGAGGCTGTGGTGGGCACAGGGGCGGGTCTCAGCCCATCCTCCGCGCCCCTGCCCAGCCCCTCCCATCGAAGCCCCG
>NW_005371207.1:1721076-1722895 GCF_000412655.1 Myotis brandtii
CCACTGCCCACCGCCACCGCCACCACTTCCACGCACTGACGGCACCGGCCTGGCTTGCACTCGCTGATGGAGCAGAGCCGACACCGGCAGCAGGTGCGAGCACCGGGCGAGACTGTGGTACGTGGGAGCAAAAAAAGTTTAGTAACCACCAGAGTCTCACCCTGATGACAGCGACCAGCACCCCGCCTTGGTCTGGCGCCCCCACTCACCTGCTCCACTATCCTGCCGTGGCAGACGCCTGCCATGTTCTGCGCGCACCCCCTGGTGGTCAGCACACGTCATAGTGACTGGTTGTTTGGTTGTTCCGCGGTTCGGTCTATTTGCATATTAGGGTTTTATAGATATAGATACTTAACAAATTTTACCATCTTAACCATTTTTTCTCCCCCCGCCCCCATTTTTTTTTTTGGTTAATCCTTACTTGAGGATATTTTTTCCATTATTTTTTTTTAAGTGAGAGTGGAAGGGAAGGGGAGAGACACACACACAGAGAAATATGAACATGAGACAAACATCAATTGGTTGCCTCGCACATGTGCCCCAACTGGGGCTAGGGATCAAGCCTGCAACCGAGGCACATGCTCTTGACTGAAATCTAACCATTGACCCTTCAGTCTGCAGGCCTATACTCTATCCACTGAGCCAAATGGCTAGTGCCTGTCTTAACCATTTTAAGTATACAGTTTAATGACATTAAATTGTGCATCTACTTCTAGAACTCTTTTCATTTTGCAAAACTGAAATTTTTACCCATTAAACAACTCCTCATTCTTCCCTTCCCCAGTTCCTAGCAACCACCATTCTACTTTCTATCTCTATGAATTTGACAACTTAGGTACCTCATATAAGTGCAGTCATACACTATTTATCTGTTTGTGTCTGGTTTATTTCTCTCATGGTAATGTCCAAAATGTGTAGCTTGTATCACAATTTCCTTCTTTTTTAAGAGGGAATAGATGTTCCAATGTATATATATACCACATTTTGTTTGTTCAGTTATCCGTTGCTGGACACTTGGGCTTTTCGTCCATCAGTATTTATTAAGTCCCTTTTATACATCGGTCACTTTTTATTACACAAACACTTATTGACTGCCCTTATGGGCCAGATTCTGTTATAGGCATGGGGAATGCTGCAACAGTAAACATACTAGACTAAGTTGCTGCCTCCAGGGAGCTTATATTTAACTAGAGGCCCGGTGCACAAAAATTTGTGCACTCGGAGGAGGGGGGGGGTGTCCCTCAGCCCGGCCTGTGCCCTCTCGCAGTATGGGACTGCTCGGGGGATGACCACCTGCTGGCTTAGGCCTGCTCCCCGGGGGATTGGGCCTAAGCTGGCAATCAGACATCCCTCTGGCAGCCCGGGAGCCCTCAGGGGATGTCCACTTGCCAGCGGGGAGCAGGCCTAAGCTGCAGTCGGACATCCTTATTGCTGCTGAGGAGGTGGGAGAGGCTCCCACCACCACCACTGTACTGGCAGCCGTCAGCCTGGCTTGTGGCTGAGCAGAGCTCCCCCTGTGGGAGCGCACTGACCACCAGGGGGCAGCTCCTGCATTGAGTGTCAGCCCCCTGGTGGTCAGTGTGTGTCATAGTGACCAGTCATTCCCAGTCATTCTGCTGTTAGGGTCAGTTTGCATATTACCCTTTTATTATATAGGATAGAGGCCTGGTGCATGGGTGGGGGCCAGCTGGTTTGCCCTGAAGGGTGTCCCGGATCAGGGTGGGGGACCCGCTGGGGTGCCTGGCCAGCCTGGGTGAGGGGCTGCTGGCTGTTTGCAGCTGGTCACACCCCCTTCAGGGTGGGGGTCCCCACTGGGGTG
>NW_005371207.1:1722952-1751914 GCF_000412655.1 Myotis brandtii
GCCCCCCAGCGACAGAAGCTCCCAGCCTCTCCTTTTTTTTCTTTTCTTTTTTTTATTCTGGGATTTATTTACCTTCTATAATTGAAATTTTGTTGCCTTCAGTGGAGCTCAGAGCCGGCCGCGGCAGGCGGGAAGCTTGGCTTCCTCCATCACTGGAGCAACCAAGCCTCCTGCTTGCTCCAGCTCTGTGGCTGCCGGCCGCCATCTTGGTTGCATTAATTTGCATATAGTCACTCTGATTGGCTGGTGGGCATGGCTTAAGGCGTAGCAAAGGTACAGTCAATTTGCATGTTTGTCTTTTATTAGATTAGATGGGGACTGAGGATGGAAAGATGGACAATACACAAACATATTTCTTGATTCTAAATGGAATTTTTTCACATTTTAGTGTTTCTGAAAGTGGGGTGTACCTTATAATTTATGACAATTTAGAATTATATTTGTCATTGTTTCTTTTTTAGTGACACCTAAAAGAATGGTGTATCTTACAATCAGTTTGAATGATAAATTTGATGAATCACTATTTAATAAGGCATTTGTTGATAAGTGCTATGAGAAAATAAACCAGAACAAAGGGGATAGAGAGTTACATGACTATTCACAAATAATGTGATATTTGAGCAGAGCATATGCTCAGTTCAGATGATATATATATATATTTTAATATATTTTATTGACTTTTCACAGAGAGGAAGGGAGAGAGATAGAGAGTTAGAAACATCGATGAGAGAGGAACATCGATCAGCTGCGTCCTGCACATCTCCCACTGGGGATATGCCCGCAACCAAGGTACATGCCCTTGACCGGAATCGAACCTGGGACCTTTCAGTCCGCAGGCTGACGCTCTATCCACTGAGCCAAACCGGTTTCGGCCAGATGATATTTTTTTCATAGTTGGACTTCCTCCCTGAAGGATGCAGTATATTGGTTCACATTCTGACACAAACTTCACTGTGGACTGGTAGCAGCTTGTGAACTGGCTACTTTGAATAGCACTGGTGTAGAGGGGTGGAGTCCTGGCAGATGGAGGTACATGGGGGTTAGGGAGCATTTTGCAAGATGGGTTCAGACCTTATAGGCATGGTAAGGGCAAAGGTGACAGAATTTTCCATCTTAGTAGCTGGCAACAGTTCTAGTTGCTCAACAAAAACTTTGGAGTCATCTTTGACTTCTCCATTTGCCCATTTTCTACACCCAGTCAGCCAGCAAATCCTGCCTGCTGTACCTTCCAACCATGTCCCAGTTTTGACCATCTCCACCTAAACCACTCTGGTCCTGGCCATCATCATGCCAGGATCATCATGATAGCCTCCTTACCTGTCTCCATTCTTCTACACTCCCCTACCTGTGATGGCTTGTCAATTTAGCAACCAAAGTGATCCTCTGAAAGTATGTTTGATCATTTGATACTCCTGCTTTAAACCCCTCAAACTGATCCTGTCACTCTCAGAGGAAAGATTAAAGTTCTTTTGATGGCCTACAGAGCTCTACACTATTTGGTCTCCCACATATTTGATCTTATATCCTACTTGTCTGCCTTGTGCTTATTCTGCTTTTAGCTGCCTTGGTGGTCTTACTGTTGTTGTTTTTTTAATCATGTTGAGCATGTTCCTGCCTCAAAGCATTTGATTTGTTGTTTCCTCTGCCAGGAATACTGTTCCCCCAGATATCTGCTTGGCCTACTTCCACAGGTCTCTGCTCAAATCTCCCCTTATTAGAAGGGCCTTTTACCACCCTATGTAAAATAGCACCCCTCTTTCCCTACTAGCACTGTGTTTTCCACTAAACCAGGATAAACTAAGTTGTGCTGCAGCAGCAAGCAACTCCACAATAGCAGGGGCCTAAACGACAAAGTTTGTTTCTCACTGATGGTATCCCTCTGTGGCAAGTCACCTGGGAGGTCCACTTCACACCGTCTTTAACTCTAGGATCTGGCTGATTAGCATGGCCACCATCTTGAGTACTGGCAGAGGGAAAGTCCATTCACTGGCTCTTCAAGTATCTGCCTGGAAGTAATGTCTATTACTGATTTGGCCAAAGTGAGTCATGTTGCCATACCTAACTTCAGTTAGGGAGGGGGAATGGGTGTGTGGCAGTCCTATCATGTATTTTAAAAGAGACCAGGTAATAATATGATGGATGATATAGCCATACTCTTTACCCTGCTTAATTTTCATTTCTTTTTTGTTTTTAATATGTTTTTATTGATTTTCAGAGAGAGGAAGGGAGAGGGAGATAGAAACATCAGTGATGAGAGAGAATCATCTATCGACTGCCTTCTGCACACTCCCTACTGGGGATCAAGCCCACAACTTGGGCATATGCCCTGACCAGGAATTGAACCACAGTTGGTTCATGGTTCTTGAGTCAGTGCTCAACCACTGAGCCATACCAGCCTGGCCTGCTTAATTTTTCTATAGTATTTATTTCCATTTGACATAATGCATAGTTGCCTTGGTTTGTGTATTTTCTTTTCTCTCTTGTCTAGACTGAAAGCACCACAAAAGGGGAGGGATTTTGTCTATCACTTACTGCTATACCCCAGGGCCTAGGATAATACATGGTCAAGAGTAGGTGCTTGTTAATTTTAGAGAATGACTGAAAATACTAAAGCATGTCATTCATTTATTCACTTGGTGACATGTAAGCCAAGTTGGGAGTGTGGAGCAGGGAGGTTTGAGGAGAGAGGATGAGATGGTGTGAAATAAGTTGATGAGTAGGTTTATTAGAGAAAAGGAATAGAATTGCTGATCAGTAGAGAGTGTCAGCAGTTTGAGATTTGAGACTATGAACTTACCGTGAAATCTTGCAGCTTAGCGATTTGATTTTCTTCAGTAATGCCGAGTTACTCAGGAGCTGGCCTGGAAGAGGCAGCCATGAATGATCCTTGCACGAGCCTATTTCACAAGGAATGGTGGAGGCCCAAGCTGAGGAAGAAAACTTGGTTCCAGCTGCCTTACATCACCCCTGCTCCATCTTCGGTCCCGTCAGAAAAATAAAGGAGCTTGCCTTTACAGGAAGCCCATTCTCCTGGGGTGATGTGATTGCAGTTGTAGAAGCAGTTTTCCCTATTTCATTTACTTCTCACAACACTTTTGAGGTAGCTTTTCTTATCTTCATTTTACAAGTGAGGAAAACTGAGGCTTAAACTGCTGGAGATAGAATTTAGGTTGATTAAGCTCACAGCCATGGTGCTCTGCTATACTTTTGATGTATACTTATTGTTTCTTCTATACTTATTGAGGCCATGGGGAACCTCTTATCTCGGGGATGGGGAGCTCTGTTAGCTATTAGATTCCTGGAGCCTTGATTGTGTCTCAGTCATGAAGATTGTATGCAACCACTGTACTAATGGTTCCAATTTAGATGTTGCAAGACCTTATCAGAGAGGAAACAGTTGGGCTATTTTTATACTTAAACAAACTCATTACCAACTGTAGTTAGTAAATTCACTCCCAGGGAATTTCTTGTGAATACTATTAAAGTGATCCTTGTGCGATCTGAGATTGTCTCCATCAGTGATATCTTTCTGTGGTCTGTCCTGTTGAGCTGAACCTTTCTTAGGTGCAAGGGGTTGTGCTGGGCTTTATTGCCAATAGAGAGAAGAGAAAGCAGGTGGCCTTTGTTTAGAAATCTTTAATGTAGTTCGGAAGGCAAAACAGGTACAAAATCCTGAATATTCAAATATCCTGGAAATGGGTGCAGAGTGGGTGCGGGGGCTCCTCGGGCTAAAATGCTTCACTGAAATGGACGAAGGGAAGTGGAAATGGTGTTGTAATTTGAAAGCTGCATAATGTTTAGAAAAGGCTCTAAATGGAAAACCGACTTGGGCTCCAGTCATACTCATGGTGGATAATCTCAGTAGGCCACTGCAGTCAGTAATGTTAGCACTTTTAACCACATTTTAATACTTCTTGTTTTTTAATATATTTTATTGATTTTTTATAGAGAGGAAAGGAGAGGGAGAGTTAGAAACATCGATGAGAGAGAAACATCGGATCAGCTGCCTCCTGCACACTCCCTACTGGGGATGTGCCCGTAACCAAGGTACATGCCCTTGACCGGAATCGAACCTGGGACCCTTTAGTCCATAGGCCGACGCTCTGTCCACTGAGACAAACCTGTTAGGGCACATTTTAATTATTTTTAATGTGCTTATGTATGTGAATCCTGCGCATGCTGAAAAGCTAACCGGTCAATTTGATAGAAAGCATACTCTTCTCTCTATTTCTTTGCACTTCGGTGACCATGTTCTGAAAGGTATTTTATGGGAGTTCCTGGCTATTAACTTGGTTTGGTCTCACATAAGAGCCAACTAACAATGAAAACCTTGCCAGTAAATTCCACTTGTTTTCCAGTGCCCTTTGATCACTTACCTCTGTAGGTAGATGTTTTGAAATATATGTTAATTAGAGCTAAGTTCCAGAGTTTGTGCAGTTTACTTTCATTTTTTTTATATTTTATTGATTTTTTACAGAGAGGAAGGGAGAGAGATAGAGAGTTAGAAACATCGATGAGAGAGGAACATCGATCAGCTGTCTCCTGCACATCTCCCACTGGGGATATGCCCGCAACCAAGGTACATGCCCTTGACCGGAATCGAACCTGGGACCTTTCAGTCCGCAGGCCAACGCTCTATCCACTGAGCCAAACCGGTTTCGGCTACTTTCATTTTGTTTTAAAAAATAAATTCTCTTGCTTTGTTCACTCGTGTGTTTTTTTAAATCTTAGGAACAATAATTCTCAAAGCGGTTTTCTTTTTCCCTCCAGACAAGGCACCTCTATCTAAGAGTCTTTTACTGGTCCCCAGTGCCCTGTCTCTTTTGCTGACTCTACTCCTGCCACACTGTCAGAGGTTCTTCCTATATGACCTCCAAGCAGTCAAGGATGACTTTCAGGTGAGCTCTGCTTCATTGGCCTTTGGGAAGGGAGAAGGCAGATTTTTCCTAGATTTGCCTTTTCTTTCTGCTACTCTTAGTCCTTCAAAGCCTCTAAATTTGTAAGAAATACTATTTATCATTAATATTATATTAACAAATTCTCTAGTTTTATTTATTGATGTTTTCAGCAAAGCAGATTCAAATGAAGCAATTGCAGCACTAGACACTCTCTCTTTTCAGTTACACCATTTACACATGAAAATGCAGTTTATAATTTCAAGAGAATTAAAAACAATGTTAAATTTGGTTTTTAGTGAATAGTATGTATGCTTAACATTTTAAAAACTTGCATCAGTTTGAATATTAATTGGATAATCTAAGCTCTCAGCTCTAACAGATTGTTGAATCTACGAATTACTTTTATAGTGGTGGTTAAACCAAGTAGGAGATTTCTCTTGGGTTTTTGCTGCTGAGAAGAGCAGAATTCTATGTTTTTCAAGACTTATAGGCTGATTTCATAGAACATGCTGGTGCTGGGTCTTATTTGTGAGTTGGAGTATTAGTGAAGATTGTGGTGTATAAACCTGCCACCTTTTCTTTGCTAAATATTTAATTATCCACAATAATCCACCTGTATGTCATAATAATGTAATTAATACCACTCAGGTTAATTTCACCAAGTTCCTGTGAAGGTCTTTCAGTTATTTTCTGTTAGAATATAGTATAGATTCTGTATTAGTTCAGTTGCAATAATACAGTGGTTCTCAATTTGGCTGAGAACCACTGCTGAAGGGACTGAAGTTGGTGTCTTCCTGATTTGGGGGGTTAATTTGGTTCATCTGGCTAAGTAGGCAAGCATCCCATTCCACTTCATCACTTTATGGGCATCTATACTCTGAAGATAAAGAGGACAACCACTCTTCTGTCCAGGAATGTGAATAGGCACACTCTCCTGCTAGAATCTCCTAAAAAGCTCTCACTTTGCTTTTATAAGAGCAGCTACAGAGATAAGTTTCAGTTCTGCCTTGGGAAATCTAAACATACACATACATAAGACATAAGTGACATGAAATCCTCAGGGATGATAAATGAAGTAGGGACCAGTATAGAATGGAATAACTCTGGAGAGCCATAAAGATAGGAATTTTCCATTTGGTCTGAAGGAAGGGATGCCAGTTTATTAGCAGTAGAGAGAGAAGAGCATTTTACTTCCCAAAGCAATATGTACTTCAAACCATTAGGAATACTGTAGAGGAGGCATGGTTGGAGACTAGTGCAGGGTTACGTTAGATGAGGACAGGAGGGACAGTTGGTGAAGGGCTTTCTTTTGCAAGTGTGGAATCTCCCACATTTTGACACTTAAGGCAGAGATCTCCTGCCTCTAGTGTGTTGCAGGTTGAATGCAGAAGTAGTGTTTTGCTGAGTGCAAGTCAGTGATCAATTTTATAAGGAGCAGGCACCTTATAGTAATCTCCAATTATTTATTTTTATACCAGGTTACAGGTTTTTGTGTCCGTAAGCATAGGACAAATTACAAAATTATTTAAAAGTGTGGTTTCTATTTTTATTTGTCATTAAAACAACAATTCTATAAACCCAATTTGTTAGATTTAAATAATTGTAAAGTCTTAATGTCCTTAATCCCCCAGATTTTCCTGGTGGCTCACAGGGCTTTGCCCTGAATAGAATATATTTTTAGAGTTTAAAATGTGGGAAATAGAAGACGTTTCTGCATCTTGTTTTGCAAAGGTGACAGTCATTATCTTATATTTTAAAGCACTACATAGTTTACAAAGCATTCTCATTTGATCATGTTGATGGTCGCATATGCTGGCCTACAGATTCAATGTGATTCTGGTGCAGCCATGGAATTTCTAAGGGAGAAAAGAAATTTAGTTTAGAGGTGTCACCTGTGTTCCATATGTGTGCCCATTATGGTCATTGCTAACTGATGATGTTGCTGTTTCTCCTTAAACCCAGCTGTGACCTTAATACAGCATTATTGGCAGCCATCCCCATTTCAGTTAGATGGGCATGTGAAATGAATTCTAATGGCCATCCCTAAACCAGTCCAGTGCCGTCATATTTTGGAGTACACTGATGACAAAGACTGTCTTGGTTGGAACTGAAACGGAAGTGAAATGTTTTGACAGTTGGTATAGTCTATATTTTCATTTATATTATAACTAGAGGCCCGGTGCACGAAAATTTGTGCACTCGGGGGTCCCTCAGCCCAGCCTGTGCCCTCTCGCAGTCTGGGACCCCTCGGGGGATGTCCACCTGCTGGCTTAGGCCTGCTCCCCGGGGGATTGTGCCTATGCTGGCAGTGATACATCCCTTGAGGGATGTCCACTTGCCAGCGGGCCGAAGCTGCAGTTGAACATCACTGTCAGTGCCAGGGGGCTTCTTCCGTGCTTTCCCTTTTGCCTCCCTGCATTGTGCCTACATATGCAAATTAACCGCCATCTTTGTTGGCAGTTAACCGCCATCTTGGCTGGTGATTAATTTGCATATCTTGCTAATTAGCCAATGGGAAGGGTAGCGGTCATACGCTAATTACCATGTTTCTCTTTTATTAGTGTAGATTATTTATATTTGCAAGAATTTCTTTTGGCAAGGTCATATGCCTTAGACAAGTAAAACACTTTCTCTGTGCATATTCTCCTTATTTTAAAATAGAGTTAATCTTACCAGTATGCATAATAGCATTCCTCACAATAGCCTAAAGGTGGAAGCAATTCAAATGTCCATTAATAGATGAATGGATTTTAAAAATGTAGTGCAGACAGACAGTGTAATATTATTTAGCTATTCAAAGTAATGAAGCTCTAATACATGCTTTAACATGAACCTTGAAGACATAATGCTAAGTAAAGTAAATAAGCCAGACAACAAAGGACAAATATTGTATGATTCCACTTATATGAGGTACCTAGAATAGTCAAATTCTTAGAGACATAAAGTAGAATAATGGTTACCAGGGGCTGAGGGGAGGGGAGAATGGGGAGTTATTGTTTAATGGATACAGTTTCTATTTGGGATTGTGAAAAATTCTGAAAATAGTGGTGATTGGGGATACAACATTATGAATGTTCTTAATGCCACTGAATTATACATCTAAAAATAGTTAAAATGATAAATTTTATTTTATGTAATTTTACCAAAATAAAAACAATACAAAAGAAAAGGTTAATATTTCTTGTACCTATCTTAAAAGGTAATTGTGAAAGGTAAATAATATCAGAATGTTTTACAAATGTCATTGGGATTATCTTTAAATATCTGGAAAATATTTAAGAAGTCTCAAAATAAGCCTTTGAGTTGTTCTTTCTTCTTTGTATAGTTCCTTATATATTTTTCACACAAGGAGAAATTGATTTACGTAAATTAAAAGTTAACTTTAAAAAAAAATTTAAACCTAGTAATATTTAGCAACAGTTGCCATAATTTGCCTTGTATGTGGGTTGGTATGAAGTAGGTTGAGCATTAAAATTAAGCTTAGAAATGGATATTATTGAGTTTATCCCTAAATAGCTTTTCAGTTACACCTGTTTTATTAAATAGCATAAAAACGAACATTAGCCTTTCATTCTAGCTCACATATATAAATTTTTTTTTATTTTACGAAACATAGTCTTAAGATGTTTTACAGGAAATTTTCTGTTTTCTTAATGAGAATAAATTTTACTTATTATAATAATCAAAAAATTTTAAGTACCCTTTGTGCCGTTATATGAAAAGAATTTTAGCAGGAGACAGTAGAGCTCATTTCTTAGGAAAAACATATATGTGTTTTCCTTTTCTGTATGCATCATTATTTTGCTTAGAGTTTAAAAAATAAGCAGTATAAAGTAAATGTAACAAATTTGCTAAGGAGCAACCTGAACAGATCTCACTCTTTATTGTTCTTTTTTAAATCCCCATCTAGATTTGGAGGCTGATATGTGGAAGAATAATTTGCCTTGATTTGAAAGATAGTTTCTGCAGTAGTCTGCTTATTTATAATTTTAGGATATTTGAAAGAAGATATGGAAGCAGAAAATTTGCAGTAAGTTCTTATGTATTTTCTCTTTGCTGTTAGGTTATAGAAAAACATTTTTTGTTTTTTTATTATATTTAAATAGTTTTATTTTGTTATTATTAACAATTATCTTTTAATTACATGATCCTTTATCTGAATTGGAACAGGGACATTAACCAAAGAAAAATTTAAATTTAAGTCACTAGCATAATAAAATAATGATGATGGTAATAGGTCATAATGTCAGGTATGAGTGGGTACTAACAATTTTTATTAGGATTTTGACTTTAATAAAATTCTCATTACTTATTTTGCTTAATGGTTTGTGTGATACTTGTTAAATCATCCTATTAATGTGTTTGACCAATATAGTTTTATTCTCTCATTTTGATTATATATATACACTAGAGGCCCAGTGCATGAAATTTGTGTATTGGGGGGGGGGGTCCCCTCAGCCCAGCCTGCACCCTCTCCAATCCGGGATCCCTCTCACAATCCAGGACCGCTGGCTCCTAACTGCTCACCTGCCTGCCTTCCTGATTGCCCCTAACTGCCCCTGCCCCCGCTGGCCTGGTTGCCCCTAACTGCCCCCTCGCACCAGCCTGGTCTCCCCTTACTGGCCCCCTCTGCTGGCCTGGTTGCCCCCAACTGTTCCCCTCTCCCCCCCCCCCCCCCCCCCGGGGGGGGGGGGCGGGGGCGCCCCTCCTGCTGTGGTTGCCCCAAACTGCCCCCTCCTGCCGGCCTGGTCACCCCCAATTACCCCCTGTTGGCCTGGTCGCCCCGCGCAGCCTGCTGTTCAGTCATTTGGTTGTCCCTCACTAATCCCCCTGCCGGCCTGGTCGCCCCTCGCAGCCTGCTGTTCAGTCATTTGGTTGTCCCTCACTAATCCCCCTGCCGGCCTGGTTGCCCCTCGCAGCCTGGGCCTGGTTGCCCCTCGCAGCCTGCTGTTCAGTCATTTGGTTGCCCCTCACTAATCCCCCTGCCGGCCTTGTTGCCCCACGCAGCCTGCCAGCCTGCTGTTCAGTCGTTACTATTACTGTGATGGTGTCCTGGACAATTTGCATACTCTATTATTAGTATAGATAGTCTCATATATATATATATTTAAGTTTGTTTTTATTAGAAAAGACTATATATATATGTATATATATATATATATATATTAAAAAAAAATAAGTAAATGTTAATTTATTTTTAGAAGACTCCTCTATATAATGCTTTGTTTTATTTTTAGTCCTTTTTGCTGGGTTCCTGGGTTTTGTCAGCCTTGGTTGACTTCATCCTCGTTGAAGCTATGTGGTATTCCTTTGGTATCACTGCATCCAGGAATTTGCCGTCTGGATTGTAAGTAGCTCTCAAAGACTAGCTTATTTTGTAACTAATTAAATCTGATTTAAAGTAGTATTGTACATGAAAGTCATTAAAAGCATATTTTAAACTTTTAGAGACAGTAGAATTGATTTTATGTATTAAAAAATCCAGTGTATACTTATATTCTCATTATGTTCTTGAAACAAAATTTATTTTACATTCGCTCTTTTTCAGCTCTGAAGTCCCATGTTTTAGGGAATTTTTAATGAATTTCCTGTTCTAATTCTGAAGATAGAATTAGTTTTATGTGTTTATTTTATAGTGAAATTTTGTCTATGTAGTTTTGTGAACTAATTAAACACAAAAATACAAAGTTTAATTAATTAGATTAGATTAGGCAAAAATTAATTTGCCTTAAGTTAAGCTTCTGAAGAATGATGTTTTTAAAATTGATATTGTTTAATACTTCCACCAAAGATAAAACAAAGTCAGTATATAAGTTATTTTTAGCCAATTTGCAGTAGTCAATCTAACTCAGAGTGTATATGCTTTCATATGGTATTGATCTTCTTTTAACAACAAAACAAAAAAACATGTATTAGTTTATGAAATACTAGAGGCCTGGTGCACGGGATTCATGCACTGGTTGGGGGCGTGGCCAGCGGGGATTGGCCCATTGTGGGAGCGCCACTCATCCCAGTCAGCCGAGCAGCTGTGGACCTGCCCTCTGAGTGGCTGATCCCACTGTGAGAGCAGCTGCTCATCCATCAGCTGAGCAGCTGCTTTTGCTGTGGGAGCGCCCCTCATCCTGGTCAGCCGAGTGGCTGCAGCAGGAGGAGCCGCTCATCCTGATCAGCTGAGTGGCGCTCCCATTGTGGTCAGTGTGCGTCATAGCAACTGGTCAAGTGATCGTTCTGGTCGTTCCGCCATTTAGTCACTGAGCTTTTATTATATAGGATTTAGTATCTAGGAGCAGAGTTGTTAGCACTTATAAGTGACCTTAAAGCATCTCTGGATTATATATTGGAGACTGCATTTGAGAGATACTTTGAAATTAAGATACCAGATATTTAAAATTCTGTGTGTACTAACTTCAGCCTTATTTTAATTTTGAATTTGTGTTTTTGAGAACTATTAGATGATTGTATGTATTTTGACTCAAGTTCACTTTGGATCTCTATTTTAAAAATGCAGTTAATGATCTAATAGCTTTCACACTTACATTGTTAATTTACACTGTGGCTGTCCTTTATGAGATTTACTTATAGTGGGCATGAATATTGTTAATAATGTATGATTCTGAATAATAATTGGAGACAAAATCTTGTGTCAAAATTATCATGCAGTTTTTGTTGAGGTCCACAGATTGTAATTGTAATGAGACTGAGAAGTTTGAGTTGACTATTCTGCTATTGTGGAAAAAAGTGTAGTTATCAGGAATGATTTCATATTGATTCAGGAAAGCAGCAACATTACTGAATCATAGGTTTTTCTCAAACATTTCTCATCCAGGCCAGTTATTTTTAGTTATCTATAAGGCCTACTGAGTTATATAGGACAGTATATACGTATCATGTGAGTTTGTCTCAGAATAAACTTTGGGCATGGATAGTAATATAGCTTTTAACTCGTGTTTAAAATGAGATAAGATTGTCTCCTTGTTTGATGACCTTTTTTCCTATTGCACAGAGTTGAATGACTTATTTTTTTGTATGAATGACATTTATTTCTTTATGAAATCCTGGTTCTTATAAGGAGGATTTATTCAGTTTTGAAGTTGGGAATATTTTTATTTATTCTTAAAGCAGGAATATTTAAATCTTGGTTCATAGCAAAAGTTGCAAATTTGAGTAAATTCAAAAGTTATAGGATCCCCTTGGAAAGAAATTACTATAAATGTTAATTCATCCATTCCCCTGAATGATGAATGTATTTCTTTTTCCTTTTCAAATCATGAAACATGAGAGTATGGCATTTTAGAATCTTGAAGCTTTCTCAGACTTCTTGGAACATACATATTTAATTCAATAAAGTGACTCTGGCTGGTGTGGCTCAGCAATTGAGCGTTGACCCAGAAACCAAGAGGTCACTTGTTTGATTCCCAGTCAGGGCACATGCCTGGGTTGTGGGCTTGATCCCCAGTAGCGGGTGTGCAGGAGGCATCTGATGGATGATGTTTCTGTCTCCCTATTCCTCTGCCTCCTCTTTCTCTAACAATCAATAAGAACATATTTTTTAAAAATAAATGAACTTTGCATTTTGTAAATATATCTTTTATTTGATGAGAGCAAGGCTTCACAAACTCAGGAAAGGAAACTTCTCTCTTTTTTTTGGTCAACATGCTTTATAATTTGCAGGGTTTTTCACATAATATCTTGTTACCTTTTTTTTTGGCCATTAATGTCAAATTTATCTGCCCTCTCTATAATTCTTGACTTCGGACTTAATTCTCTCTCTCCCCCCTTTTTTTAACCTTACCACTTTTAAAATTTCTCTAATAAATTTCACCAGTATCCAACTAATTTCTAAAGCCAGTGACTTATTTTCAGTTGTCTTTGACCTTTCAATAGCATATTAAATACTTTTGACCTCTCATTATTTAATAAAATAACCGCCCCCTTGAGTCCTAGCATACTACGCTCTCCTAGTCCTTTTTGACCTTATTTACTGTCTACGCTCCTTTCTCAAGTTTATTTCAAGTGCTTCCTCTGGGCTGTCTTGTCCACTGCCATGACTTCAACTACAGTTAATGTCTGTGGTTTTGTTTCCCAACACTCTATTTCCAGTCCATATTACTTTCCTGATCTTTTTAGAGTCATATTCAGAAAAAGTAGCCATTAAGGTTTTGACATTAAAGAAAGGTACATTACAAAAGCTATATATAGTAGGTACTTCCAGTAACCCATGCCTATCGAACATTTGTCCTTATATACCTATTATTTTTTAATTGTTAGTATTTACATGTGAATGTTACATTGTTTCCCAGAATCAAATCCCTCCAGAGAAGTGGAATTTTGGCTTTTTATATATCCTGTTTAAATGTATCTAATTACAATGCTGAGTAAAATTATTTTTAATTAATTGGTTTAGATTATTTATAATTGTATTGTGAGAACCATGACATACATTTTCACTTCGTTGTCTTTGTGGTAACAAAGCCTTTTGTTGTGTTTTGTGCTCTCAAATTAAGAAAAGCTATTATAGAGAACTTGCCATTTAATAAATTACATAAGAGCAGATTAATCCATGTAGTTTAAGAGTATTTATGACTGTATTTGCGTACCATAACTCTACATAAACAGGAGTTATTTCCATTGTTTTAGAAGTATTTATTTGTTTAAAGATATTTATTAAAGTATCTTGCTTACATGACTATTCAAACTAAAAACTTCAAGTAGTTTTCTCTTTGTTGAGAAACTACATCTCAGTATGATCTTGACTCCTTTAGCTTATGTAGCTATGAGAATTTTTACATCCCATAAGCTTGTTTCCTTTTTATTATTTAAAAAAAAACAACTGGTGATTAACATGAAAAGAGAACTGAATTTGCTTTATAATCCTCTTAGGACCTTAGTTTCTTTACATTTAAAACAACAGATCATCTAAGGCAGTGGTTCTCAACCTTCTGGCCCTTTAAATACAGTTCCTCATGTTGTGACCCAACCATAAAATTATTTTCGTTGCTACTTCATAACTGTAATGTTGCTACTGTTATAAGAATAAAACCCCTGGGAAGTCTGAAAGATGGTATTGCTGTTTGTGCAATGAGCAAACCATCACCGCCAAAGGGGGTCCTCAAACTTTTTAAATAGGGGGCCAGTTCACTGTCCCTCAGACCGTTGGAGGGCCGGACTATAGTTTAAAAAAAAACTATGAACAAATTCCTATGCACACTGCACATATCTTATTTTGAAGTAAAAAAACCAGAATGGGAACAAATACAATATTTGTATTTGCATGTGGCTCGCGGGCCGTAGTTTGAGGACCCCTGGCCAAAGGGGTCGCGACCCACAGGTTGAGAACCGCTGATTTAAGGGATCTTCTTGTACTAAAATGCTGTTTTAGGCTCCTTTGTGTTTATTTTTTAAGAATATTAATTTATCCATGTTAATTATAGAAATCAAGTGATAACCAAAGCATTGATACGATTTTAAGTTCTATTGGGAGATGATTATGTTAAGAATAATAAAAGTGATTTAGCAGAGAGGAAGTTATAGTTAACTCATTTGGGTACATATTTAGAATATAGGCTTTACAGATTATATAGTTCAATAGAGGCCCTGGTGCACGAGTTTTGGGCCTGTGCCCTCTCGCAGTACGGGAGCTCTCTGGGGATGTCCAACTGACTGATGGCTTAGGGGAGTGGGCCTAAGCTGGCAGTCGGACATCCTTAGTGCTGCCGCGGAGGTGGGAGAGGCTCCCGCCACCGCCACTGCGCTCTCCAGCTGGGAGCCCAGCTTCTGGGCTTCTGGACTTCTGGCTGAGTGGCGCTCCCCCTGTGGGGGCACACTGACCACCAAGGGGCAGCTCCTGCGTTGAGCGTCTGCCCCCTGGTGGTCAGTGCACATCATAGTGACCAGTCATTCCATTGTTTGGTCGATTTGCATATTACCCTTTTATTATGTAGGATTTCCATTTCTTTTTAAATGGAGAAGTTACTTTGTTTGTTACTTTATTAGGGAAAATTAAATGGCAAGGTCCTTGACTAGTGCTTTTTATACTGTGACATATGACCTGGAAAAAAAAAATCAATCTCTTTTGTAATGTGATGTTTAATCACATAGGAAGAGCAACTCTTTATATTGGAGAAAGATATTTTACCATATAGCAGAAACATGTCACAGGAAAAAACTTGGATTATTGGTCAGAAATAGGGTCTTGGGTTAGGTTTCCCCATTGGTCTTAAGTAGAGTCTGGTGCTTGGTAGGCTCTCAGTAAGTGTTTATTGGATGACGTTAGCCTGTTTCCAAAAGAAAATGAATTCAGAGTAGAGGAGGACTGATGGCCATGGTCTCCACAGGCTCACTCAAATGCTTGCTCCCACTAATTTTGCTCTGCAGCAAATAGCAGTGAAGAGATGAACATAGTTGTTTTTCTAAGATCCTGGAAGTTTAACTTCAAACAAAAAAATGTTGTTTTTGGACCACCAATCCTGAGTATAAATTAAACCAAAGGGAGCTATCTAGATGGAAAACACTTTCATCAAATTATTTTGAACAGTAGCTGGATTTTCTTTGCCTACTGCCTTGACATCATGATTTACTTGCACATAGAATTAAATCCAAAAAGCTAAGTCAACTATACTAGTATATTTAGATAAGGCTTGAATATGAAACACATGTTGGATGTTTTCTCCTAGTACTTCATGAAAATGTTCTATATAAGTTTTAAAAATAAAAATAATTAATGTATTAGTATACTTTAGAATATTTAATTATGTTGCCACAATACGATCACACAAAAGAGTTTTTAAGGTTTATTTTTTTTTTTCAGGAAAGAAGGGACTTGATAATATACAAAATGTCCACTGACTCTAGGGTAATTAGTAAAGTGAATTTAAGGAGGTTGAAGACAAAAAACTTACTACTCATAACATGTCACTGTTTATGTTGCTTAGTGACCGCAAACTAGCTGATCGGAAGCTTTTCCTGCGCACGCTCCGAAGGTAATTGCGGTATAGCATGACACTAATGACTCGAGCCTGAAATTGTTTTGAAACAATGTAGTAGAGAATCACATCCAGACAGGTACTGAGGTTCATCAGGAAGGTGGTAAAGGCTCCCCAGGGATTGTAACTGTTCTCATCCCCTTCCAACATCAGGAAAGCAAAACAGATGTGGAAAGGCATGAAGCAGACGATCACCTGCACCAGGAGTGTGATGATGATCCTAATAGACTTCTCCTTGACTTTTGGTTTGAGCTTCGATGTCCTACCATGGAGGAGACTATGAATAATGACCAAGTAGCACCCAATCATGATGAACAGAGGAATCAAGAAAAAAAATATAAGTCGAGTGAAGTTCAATATGTTAATAGCTTTTAAGTGGACGATGTCAGAAATCTTGAGGCAGGTGGCAGGGCTGGAGGCTTTATCAGGGTCTTCATAGAGCAGGAGGAGTGGGATGGTGGTTATCAGGGTCATTATCCAGACTCCCACACATGCTAGCACGGCTTTGAATGTTTTTTTAAGTTCTTTGGCATATTTCGGCTGCACAATGGCCATGTATCTGTCAGCACTAATAAAAGCAAGAAGCCATAGGGCAATACTCGGATAAAACACTGTGAGTGCCCCGAGAATCTTGCAGAAGTGTTCGCCAAATGGCCATTCACCTTTTGCATAATAAAACATTCGAAAAGGTAAACTCATTATAAATATTAGGTCCAGCAACGCCACATTCATCATATAGATGGTTACAGTGGTTCTTTTCTTGGTGGAACAACTGAAAACCCATAAGGCAGTGACATTAACAAATACTCCAATTATGAAGATACAGCTGTAGAAGACAAGGGCTGCAATTTTGTATTCATCTGGGTATGAGCTATTAGAAGAGCCAGGTTGAGCTTGATTGTGAGAGGTGGTCATCTTATAGTTGGTGGGCGTGACACTTGGAAACTGTAAAACAGTTGCGAATATTAGGAGGAATAAAACCGTTGGCTGAAAAATAAATGTTAGCATTCTCATACTTAGCATGCAGTGGATTCTAATTTTGGGAGTACTTTATATTGTAGAGTCAATATATGTGTCTTAATATTTATTAATAAATACATTTCCTAGGTATTAATAACAATTTGTACTAACCGATGAAAGTGGTATGGAGTGTTGTAATTTGTAGTGGCAAACTTACTCATTTCTCTTTCCCTGCCCACCTCTCTTCTCACTGAGGAATAAACTTTATGATTTTTTCCCCCCTAAAATTGGGTAGCTATTTCTCCTATAATAATTATTCCTTGATTAGGACTAATTGGGAAAAGGCCATTCTGAATGTTGAATCTTACAATTTACTTTGCCACTTTTTAATCATCTTCATTCTGTTTAAATATTTTGTAATCCAGATTAATAATATCAAATAATAAATTTTAACTCATTAAGTACAATTTTAATCTATAAAATATGTGTTAGAAAACTAATAAAGGAACCATATAACTAGTTAACTACTGAATATTCACAGTAATTCTCATTTGAGATCAGAAACTTTCCCTTTTTACTGGTATATCCCCATAGCCTATTGAGTAAGTTGTAGCTATTAAAAAAGTAAACATTTACTGAATTGATGGATGAGTGAAGGAAGGAACCCTTGATGAGGTGACCCTCAGAAACTACTCTCTAGTAGGTTTGTCAGTGAAGACTTGTTTAGTTGGCCATTAAACCATGTTTTGTTTTTTTAAGTGGTAAATACTTCTTCATAGCATTAGGTTCTCTATAAATTTCATAGGTCTTGAGACAGCAGTGTGTTGTGCCATGGTGTACAGATTAAGAACTTTACTCTTAGAACAATAGATGAGCTAGTTTCTAATGTACAGTTTGGGTGTGTCTAAAACTGAGCCTTCCAGATGGTGTTTACAAGTGTCTTTGAAGTAGATCTCACTGCTGTAGTGGTGCACAGAAAGCAACACCTTGAGAATGAGGTATTGTTGGTATAGTAACTTTCATGTCCTCACTCTACAGAGATACAGAAGTGTACTATTTGTCAAATTAAATTTTAAAAGGGAATATTAAACACAAGTGGTTATTAATAAGACATCACTCAATAACTTTATGTGTATGCAAAAACTAATTCCCATCACCAAAAAAAAAGTTCATTTCTAATGGAAAGGAGTTTAGTGATTGTATATATCACGGATCCCCCACAATGTGAAACTTCCATCACCCATGATGCAATGCTAACACCAGGGATTATAAAAATAGAGTCGCTACAAAGAAATGGAACCTTGTGGCATCCCCTTGAAATACAGAGGTGTAAGAAGAGTTTCCTTCAAAAATGTCACTTTGCAGAGTGGGCTGTCTCTAAGTCAGCCCTGTTGTGGGGGTTAGCAGTGTGGTCGGTGGCATCATGGGCTGTTGATAATTTAAAAATGATTTGAACACTTGCTGATATGAGTTTGTTTTCCCCCTCCCCGCTCTCTTCCCTCCCTCCCTCCCTTTCTCCCTCCCTCCCTTTCTCCCTCCCTCCCTTTCTTCCTGATTACAGCTAGTTTGCCAAATATTTAGGTGAAATATGATTTTGGGATATATTTCTATATGTTTAAACACCTGTATTAATTAAAATATCCAAATATTGATGTGACTAGAATATTAATTTCTATCAGATGAGACGAGTACTACATAGAAAAACTAAATCTTCAGTGATTTTTTAAATAGTAGCAATTATAATGTAAATGAAATTTAGTATCCTTTTTTCTCTTTTAATACTTCACCCATCCTCATCCCCAAATTTTGTCATATACATTCTGTACTTACAAACCATTTTTTGAGTAACGCCCTCTCCAGTGGGCTCAAACTGCTTGTATGTCACCAACACTTGTATTCATTTGCTTAAGGTTGAAAAATTAAGCATGATGCATGTGTTTTAAAGGCATTGCCAATATAGATTGTGCTCTGCACAGGCAGATATATTTTTGGATAAATATTGAAAAGCAGTTGGCTTTTAAGTCAACATTTAAAAAGCTTTCAATTCCATGATTATCTATGGTCTTTCTTTTCTTAAAAGCCTTTAAAGTACACGTTGTGAAATACTGTAATTGAAACCAAGTGATGACTCTTAAATATACTTATGATTTATCATTTCAACATCTTCCTTAAGTTGAACAAAATTACATTTACTGTTAATGTAAAAATTGAAAATAAATGAAAAATCATATTAATAATTCAGGAAGATGACAGCATAACTCATTTCAAGGTTCTTCACCAGCACGGTTTCAGTAATGTATCATTAAAATAAAACAATGATTTTGAAATTTAGTAAGTACAGCATTACTTCTCATAATCTACGATGAAGTTAATTAAATGCAACTTACCTCCTGTCCATCAAAAGGCTGTATTAGAGAGGAACATTTTTCGGTATAATCAGGTCTATAAAAGAAGGATCCTTGAGTTGCTTCTCTTTCTGGAATTGATATACTTAAAAAATGGTATGTTTCTTTGTTTTAGGCTCTTCTGTTGCTTTAAAACGTCTCAAATATAATTCTTGGTATAGGAGTTGTTACTCGTTGCTGCTTTTTCTCTTTCAGGAAGTACTCTCTGAAATAAGGCTTTTTTAGCTTTGACTGGATGTGGTTTTTCTCTTTCACAAATGATTTGTTTGTGAAGCTATGCTGAGCATAAACTTCCCTTGAAATGATACCATGCATTTAAGAGAGTTATACGAAAAGGGGAAAACATCTTCACTTTTTTGCTTTGATGCTTCAAGTCTGCATCATGTATTGAAAGAGTATGAGATTTGATGTTGAGTAGAATGGATTCATAGTATAGCTTTTTTATTTTCTAAGCTGTGTGACTTTGTCTGGTTACCTACCCACTCTGAGCCTTTGTTCCTACTTAGTTTCTATACAGTTAAAATAGAGATAATACCCATTTGATAGGGTTGTGAGGATTTGAAACCAGAAAAATCCCAAGAGTTGAACATAATATCTGGCATTTAGGTACTCCTAAACAGAGTTAATCCTTTACCACAAAGTTCCTAAAATAATAGAATATCCACTTTTTACTGTTAAAACATTTTTAAATGGTTAAATTGGGATACTTAGTTATTTACTTCTGCTTTCCATATACATAAATGCTTTATTTTTTTAAGTCCCCAGTGCTTTATATCCCCTGTCTGTCACGTAGAATTCTAAAAATAGTTCCTTTTGCATAAATATCCCTGCAAACTGCTAAGAAGGGACTATGGCAGTCTTTAGTGGAGTAATTTACATGTTAGGAGTATTTTAACCTAAGCAGGGAAATGAAACCAGCGGAGAGGGAAGTGAGCCATCCAATCATTGCCTGCCTAGTTATATTAAAGTTTTTACTTTCTCTTTTCTTAAAAAAAGAAATCATCATCTCATTTGGTTGTCCTAAAATTTTAATTAACTTTATATTTGGTTATACTTGACTAGTCAACTTCTGTAAAGTACATGAACTAAAATGAACTGTATTTTTATTAAGACAGTTTGAACGCCCATGCTTTTTGTTTTTATTTTCCCCCTCAGACAAAATTATAGTAAGTCTTTGACTTACAAAATTTATTTAAATCTATGCCTTTGGTGATTACTTTGGATTGGGATAGCCTGTCAGAATAATGAATTTTAGAAGTGTAGGCAACAACCAAAGCAACTATTTCTTATGCAGATGAAGATTTGAGCTCAAAGAAGGCCATGACTTGCTGAAGAACAGCCCACAGGCCCAGCTTCTTCAGGTGCTGAGTTCCTCCCCTTTCTGCCCTCTTTGCTGTAATAAGTTCTCGTTATGAGGTGATTACATTGATTATTCACTAGACAGGATCTGTTCATTGCCAATTACATTAATCAGTTTTTTATGCATGGAGTTATATTTCATATGCAGTGTAGGTGAGTTTGATAGGAGATGGGAACCTTTTATCTATAGAATCCAATCTTGTCATTACCTTAATTTCATTTAGCCTGTGACAAAGTTTCTGATATTAAGTATTGATTAGTATTCCCTGTGCTGCTAAAATCAAGAGATACATTGATGGCATATTGCGTTAAGACTTGAGTCCTTTGTCATCCACAGGGAGATTCTTTCCTCTGACCTGCCAGTCTCTCAGAGAAAGGAAGGAAGGGGCCAGATAGGAAGTCCCCACAGCACAGCTTGAGGTGGCTTGGCTGCTACTCGTTTCCCACTTCCTTTCCATTGTAGCCATTTGGGACCTTCTGCGTGTGCTCTTCTTGACCTTTCACATGCTCTTCCAACTGGTGACATTCCTTACCACTCATTCCCTTCCACCTCTTGGCTTGGCCAGCTGCTACTGATCCTTAAAGTTTTAGTTTCAATGATGCCTTTTCTAGGAAGTTTTCTCTGACCTTTGAAGCTGGGTTGCTTATTCACCCCTGTAAGGTTCCTTAGCACTTGGTACTTATCCCTGTAGTGGAGTGTGTTTGTATTATTATTGCATATTTACTTGCCTTTTATCCTGTAGTAAATTGAGGTCCTTGAGGGCTGGCATTAATATATATGTATGTGTATTATCGATTTTTAATAAATATTGCTTGAATGTGTGACTGGAAAAGTAGGTGAGGAAATGGAGGGTGGAAAGAGTCATGGACAAATTACTGAGCCAGGTGTCAGCATCAGGGACACTTTGACCAGTTATATGAGGGACCTGCCAATCACAAATCAGATGTAGAGACTTAGGCAAGGGGAACAGGGGCCGGGACCTTTCTCTCCTTCTCTTCATGCCCCTGTAGCACTTATTCTCTGTGTTCCTGGCTCTTCACAATAATTATTTTGTTGGAAAAGAATTACGATGAAAAAGATCTTCCCCAAACTGGCAGCAAGTAAACAGTGGATCAAGAATGAAACTTTTGTAGTGTGTAGTTTGCTTCTTTAATACTTGAACCTCATTAATTTTTATTCAAATGAAAGAACTTAACTCATTTAGGGATCATTCATGAAGCTTTAATTTCCTCACTTATTTGGAATCTAGTGAAAGAGAAAATTTTCACCTTGCAAAAGAGGGATCTTTCATATTCTGGGAGGCTACAGAGTTCCCTTCCCTTCATTCTATGAAATAACCTGTTTTAGCTTTTTAGCTCTATTTTGAATTTTGGTTTAGATGTTAAAAGCCCTAAGGGATTTTCATTTTAGTGCTTGAGCCCAGTTTGAGTGAATATAAAAATTTAAATTAGTTAAGGCAATTTTATATTTCTTAGAAAAGATATTGTTAATAGATTTACACAGTAAATCCCCATTATAAAACATGCTCCTATGTTAGAGATTTGTGTATGCCACAGATAAAATTGTATTTCCCGTTTTTAACGTATTTCTCTCTACCACAGCAACTTACAGCTATAATCTTACAGCCCAGTTAGTATGAACCTCCTGTCCACTTGACTTCCTGACTTGTATTTCTCCTTGGCAATTTGCAAACAAGATGAACCCAGATAAGCAAAGTGATTGATAATTTAAGTTAAAATAGATCTAAATCAGCAATGAAAGTAGAGTTCCCTAAAGATATTAAAGATTCTCTCACTTAGAGGATCTTAGGAGAA
The DNA here is from genome assembly GCF_000412655.1 of Myotis brandtii. Lineage (NCBI taxonomy): Eukaryota > Metazoa > Chordata > Mammalia > Chiroptera > Vespertilionidae > Myotis > Myotis brandtii. Next base: position 1,745,372 of record NW_005371207.1, read on the forward strand.
GGCTTCTGCATGGCAGTGCAGTCAGCCCTGGACTCACTGAAATCGTATGGGACCCCAGGCCAACAATTTGCAGTGACGTTTCACTGACTGACTAGTAATCCAGAGTCTCTGGGACAGGACAGGTGACTGAGTAGAGCTCTCTGGTTATTGTGATGTACATGGCCACCTCCTGAGGACTCTGGTCTCACAGTTAAAGGAGAATAATATATATATTACATATCCTATCTAATAAAAGAGTAATATGCAAATTAACCATCACTCCATCACAAAGATGGTGGCGGCCATGGAGCTGGAGCAAGCAGGAGGCTTGTGTTGCCCCGACAATGGAGGAAGCCAAACTTCTTGCCTGCCCTGCCGGCCCTGAGCTCCGCTCAAGGCTACAAAGTTTCAATTATAGAAGACAAATAAACCCCAGATACCTGCTTCCAGCTGCTGTAGACTCTGCTCAAGGAGGGTCTGGGAGCCTGGGTTGCCAGGGGCAACCTAGGATTCCAGCCAACCTGGGCTCCACTCAAGGCTACAAAGTTTCAATTATAAAAGATAAATAAATCCCAGATACCTGCTTCCAGCCCGTGGTGTGGCCAGCCTGCAAACGGCCCTCAGCTCCTCACCCAGGCTGGCCAGGCCCCCCAGTAAAGACCACCCCCCACCCTGAAGGGGCTGTGGCCAGCCTGCAAACAGCCATCAGCCCCTCACCCAGGCTGGCCACCCCCCCATGGGGTGAGGGTCCCCACTGGGGGGCTTGACCAGCCTGCAAACAGCCATCAGCCCCTCACCCAGGCTGGCCAGGCACCCAAGCGGGACCCCCACCCTGATCCGGACACCCTTCAGGGCAAACCAGCTGGCCCCCACCCATGCACCAGGCTTCTATTCTATATAATAAAAGGGTAATATGCAAATTGACCCTAACAGCAGAACGACTGGGAATGACTGGTCACTATGACACACACTGACCACCAGGGGGCAGACGCTTAATGCAGGAGCTGTCCCCTGGTGGAGAGAGAGAGAGAGAGAGACAGACAGAGAGAGACAGAGACAGAGAGAGAGAAAGAGAGGAGAGAGAGAGAGAGGAGTGTGTAGGGAAAAATATCTGGTAATGTGAGGAAGTAGCAGTTTAGAAGAAAAAGTATTGTGGAGAGTCAGGATTGCTAAAGAAACACGTGTTATTAATTTACTTAAATCCAAAACCTGTATACTAGTATGTGTGTGATTGAGGACTTTAGTATATAGGCATCTGTATACAAAGAAGTAACTACACGTCTGTGCAGTTGAAGGTTGTTGGTTTGAGAAGAGTTATTTAGGATTTTTTCATTATTTCTGCAGTTACTCTTATCTGTATTATCAGAGGTAATCAGAGGTGAATAATCGTGAGGCAGAGTTCTAAGTACTTTAAATGCGTCATCAAATTTAATCTTTATGCCAACAGCAAAGTATGTTGAGGACACCATAGTAGTATGTATGATATAATCCAGGGCTACTTACTCTTGATTCTCAGATTCTGAGATTGTGTTATGCTCTATCTGTATTATGGTATTATACTTTGTTTTAGTAATTTTCATTGAAGTTGGTTGTACTTAATAGAGAATCATCAGAATAGTAATTTTATTTTTAGCAAAAAGTCTGCAGAGGAAGTAGGCCATCCTTTCCCTGTTCCTCATTAAAGGAAAGGTTTGGTAGCTGCATTCTATCAGCCTGTAAATTTAATTTTGGTGCCAGGGAAGATCTCTTCCATTCAGTGGGCCAAAGACTTTTAAACTCTCAAAAAAGAGTATATCCAAATGGTTAGTAAACATGTAAGTATGCTCATAAGTAATCAAGTTGACAAAAATTAAAACCATGAAAAGATATTACTACCCACATACCAAAATGCCTACAATGAAAAAGACTGACAGCACGAAGTGTTGGTTATAGAGCAACTAAGGAACTGTTATGCATTGCTGGTGGAATGTTTAAATTTGAAGAACAGTTGGATATTAAGTACTACAATGAAAATATATGTGTCCTGTGACACAGATTCCACTTCTAGATAGAAATGCATGTTCCTGTGCACCAGGAAACATAGTTAAGAATGTTCCTGATAGCATTATTTCCATAACTCCAAATTAGTAACAACCCACATGGTCAGCATCTGCAGAATGGATAAATTAGTTGTGGAGAAGACACAAAATTAAATGTTTTCCCCAAACAAAATCATATAAAAGGCACCTGCAACAACATAGTGTTAAGTGCAAAAAGCCAGCCATGAAGGAATTCATTTTGTATGATTCCATTTATATGTATTTCAAAAAGCAGACCTAAGAAATAAAATGTTTAGGGACGTATGCTCAGGTGATAAAACTTTGGTGGTTTGCAGGAGCTTGTAAGGAGGGGGCACCTGGGGGGAGCTTCCAGGATGCAGGCAAGTTCCACTATTGACCAGGTGCTATTTTCTCTAGTGTTTGTCCTGTGATAATTCTCTAAGCTGTATATTTATGCGTTGTCTTTGTATCTGTGAGAGCCTCAGTAGATAACCGATGGCATACTTAAGTTCGAACAATTCAAGGAGGACTTATTTATAAGGGTCGAATGACAAAAGAATGAAACCTAATGACAAAAAGGGAACCTTTGGCAAGACTGTTAACCTTGTTGCACCCAACATCATCAAGCCCAGGAAGATCTAAGAAGGGAGAGGTTACTAGAACCTAGAAGGAGGGACCCTATGGAAAGGGGACAATAAGCCTGAGGTTGCCTTGCAGGAGAGAACCTGGGAAATAAGTACCCTGGCCTCAGGCCCCTCCTCACCTGAACCTCCTCCGAGGCTCCCATTAGCAGAACTCAGTGGAAGCCAGGGGGGCTGTGTACCCTCAGCCTCTGGGACAGAGCAGGGTGGAGAAGGGAGAAGAAGCAAATGGGTTGTCCAGCATGCTGCACTTTTCTGTATGTGTTACATTTCATATTCAAAAAGGTTGTTGTTAATACAAACAAAAACAAACAACAGTAAAAACCACCTTTGGGCTTCGAGTTTGTGAAAACTGCGTTTATGAAGGCTGCTTCTTGTAAGCTATTTCCATGAGTAATTTTTTTGAAACACATTCAGTCTCAGTTCTTATCTATGAATCATTGCATTATAGCTTGTGTAAAATACATGTTTTAGACACCATATATTATTTCTCCTTGTCTCCTGCCTGGTTTGTCTGTCCCCTTTTTTCTTTGTACCATATTTAAAATTTTCCTGAGAATTTCCAGACTAGGAACAGAAGCTCTGCCTATGCTACTAATTAGTTACCTGAGTTATCTTTTGTAAAAAGTTAGTTCATTTCTTTGATCACCACTACCCCCAACTGGAAGAAATGGGAAGTTGGACGAGGCTTTCTCGAAGGGCTTCCCACCCTTCTAAGCATCTGCTCCCATTGCAGCGCATGTTTTATCTTTGTCTTTCTTGGAATTTGTGTAGGACTGGCAATGAGAGCTGTAGGATAGGACTTGGGACTCTCTGCCCTAACAGCTTCTGCGTGGAAACCTTAATGTATTCAGGAATCACTTAATGAAACCTCATCCCTGGGAGCCCTGAATGTGTGTGTTGGTGTTTGGGCTTCTTCTAAACTCAATGTACCCAGTGCCCTGAGGGGTCCTGTTAGTTCCTGGTCTTCACCCTCCGTTCATGTCTTTTATTGTGCTGTTGTTCTTTAGTATGTATGTTTTCACCTTATTTTTAATTTACCTTTATGTCAGTGTGTTCATCTTCATATGTTTGATTAAGACATTTATCCATTTCTGGTGGTGGTAGATTGTTTCAGCTAATTTGCCTACCTACTTTTAACTCTTTTTCCTTTAACCATTACATTGATATATGGTAAGCAGGAAGTGCAACTGTGAGGATGGGCTGGGTCCAAAATGGTCCACCCATAGTCACTTGATCTCCCACAACCCTCCCAGGAAAGCTGTCACTCTCGGTGGCAGAGAATAGCTTGGAGACATTATAGTCAGCCTGCAGAGGAAAACAAAAACTGTGCGGGCTTTTTTCTTTCCTTGGTAATAAAACTGCACTGAGCAGAGTTAAGTTTATGACTTTAGATCTTACAGCCTTTTACCAGCAGCAAATCATGAAGTCTAAATAGGATCTTAACAGAAAAGGGAAGGAAGTAGGTAGTACCACCCTCAGACCTGGCAGGGCAACCTGCTGGTGTGTGTGTTTGGACAGAGGGACTTGTGCTTGGTCTGCTTTATCCTGCCTCTAGTATAGGAATTAATCTCTTAACATTAATGTAATTTTTTATTTAGGACCAGTAATCCTAAGTTTTTAGAACTGGGAGTTAGAGGTATCTGTGACTTATCTCTTTTACAGTTGTATTGTAATTCGTCCCTTGAAAGTACTCTCATCTCTCATATTATTTTTTGCATTTTGTGTCTGTCGTATTAACAAGGAAGTAGCACATCTTCACTTATTTTAGTGCACCTAGCATAGAGCTTCACACAGAAGGTCTCAATAAAGAGGCTTATTGATTTGACTAATGTCTGTGTGTTTCTTTTTCTGTAAGAAAGAAAGCTGTGCCATGTCCCAAAAATGAATGCCCATGTTTCTAGATAGATATAATTACAAAGACATCAAGCAGAGGAAAGACAAAGAATAGAATAGGGTTGGCTAGTTAGAGGCCCAGGTGAAAGTGTCTGGGCCAGATAAACAATTGTTGTATGTGTATTTAATGTAGGAGAACTACACAACTGAGCATGAAATAATTTTAGATTGCTCATGTATGTTATCTAGTTTTCCCATACAGATTGACAAAGCTGCTTTGACATGACACTGTGCTTTTACTGCCACCTACAGGTGATTAGCCCTTCTGGGAACTCTTTACCTGATTGGAAGTCTTGTTAAGATTAAAATAAATTTTTAAAAAACTATTAATTAGTGAAAGATAAAATACTGTCATTTTCTAAATATGTCTGTATTTTGTAGAAATATGTCCTCATTCCTCTAAAACATTTTGGCTATAGACCATTTTTACCTTCATTGGAAGCAGCCTGATTTTTTTTAGGAAATCATTTTCCACTGTAGGACTTCATATTCCTGGGCTATGGTCTTGAGACAATTCCACTTTAAATGTTATTTGTGCCTAATATTCTACTAAGAGTTAAACATAAAGATGGCCTTGGAACAAATTTGATATGGTTTGAAAAAAAACTTTAATGTGATAAAATATACAACATAAAGTTTATCATCTTAACCATTTTATAGTAGTGTTAAGTACATTTATTTTGTTTTGCAACCAATCTCCAGAACTTTCCTCTTCCCAGGTTGAAACTCTATACTCCATTAAACAACAGTTCCTCATCACTCTACTCTTTCCAGCCCTTGGCATCCACTGTTCTACTTTCTGTCTCTATGAATCTGACTACTCTAAATACCTCATTTAAGTGGAATCATAAGTGTTTGTCTTTTCTAATTGGCTTCTTTCAATTAGCATAATGTCCTCAAGGTTTATCCATGCTATAGAATGTGCCAGAATTTCCTTCCTTATTAAGGCTGAATAATATTTAAATATAGATATGAAATGTTTAGATATTTTATCCATTCCCCATTCCTCTGCTGATGGACACTTGAATTATTTCCACCTTTGGCTATTGTGACTAATGCTGCTATGAACATCTGTATATAAATATCTCTTTGAGACTCTGCTTTTAATTCTTTTAGGCATATACCCAGAAGTTGAATTGCTGGGTCATATGGTAATTTTATTTTTAATTTTTTGAAGCACCATCATATGGTTTTCCATATTGGCTAAACCATTTTATATTCCCACAGCAATGTATGTACAAGGATTCCCATTCTTTATATTTTCTGGCTAATAACTTCTTATAAGGTGTATGATTTACAAATATTTTATCTTATTCCATAGTTATCTTTTTTACTCTGATTATGTCCTTTGATGTACAGAAGGTTTTGGGGGGGCATGGTTTTAGGTTCATACATTTATCATATTCTCATGATAAGGTAGAATTGAAAAGCTTTAAATTTTTAAATGTTTGGGTAGAATAGAATAGATTTATCTCAGCAAAATCTGAGTGTCCTTTAAGGCCTTTTCCAAATGACTTAATTTGCAGAGTATTTAGCTCCAGTGCTCAACACCTTTCCTACATCCAGGATGGTGTAAAGTGGGGCAGGCAGAAGCAAGCTCTCTTCCAGAATCGACTCCCAGCCTTCCACTTACTAGTGCTTCTTTCTTATGCTCTGAAAATTGTTTCTCTCTTTTATTACAATAACTAGAGGCCCGGTGCACAAAAATTTGTGGTCGGGCTAGCAGGGCCGATTGGGGAGTTGGGGCACCGCCCCCTGTCATGCACAGAGCAGGGCGGATTGGGAGGTTGCGATGCCACCCCCCCTCACGCTCAGGGTAGGGCCGATTGGGGGGTTGGGGCACCGTCTCCTGTCACACTCAAGGCAGGGTCGATGGGGAGGTTGCAGCGCCACCACCTGTCACGCACAGAGCAGGGCCAATCCGGGGGTTGGGGCGCTGCCCCCTGTCACACACAGAGCAGGGCCCATCAGGGGAGTTGGGGCTCCGT
>NW_005371207.1:1752853-1758562 GCF_000412655.1 Myotis brandtii
GCCTTCAGTATGCAAATTAGCCGCCATCTTGTTGCTTCAGGGTGGGGGTCCCCACTGGGGTGCCAGTCTGGGTGAGGGGCTGAGGGCCGTTTTCAGGCTGGCGGGCGACTGAAGCTCCAAACCTCTCCTTTTTTTCTTTTTTTTTTTATTCTGGCATTTATTTACCTTCTATGGCTGTCACTGGAGCTGAGAGCCGGCTTTCTCTCTGAGGCTCGGCTGCTGAAAGCAGGTTTCTGGCCTTTGTTTTCTGTATTCGAAACAATGTTGCGACTCCAGCTCTGAGATCCCGGCTGACTGACAGGAGGTTTCTGGGGTTTTGTTTATCTTCTATAAATGTTACAATGTTTCCAACTGAAGCTCAGAGGCCGGCAAGGCAGGCGGGGAACGTTGGAGTCCTCTGTCACTGAAGGAAGCAAGCCTCATGTTAGTTTCAAGCTGCCTGGCTGCCGGCCGCCATCTTGGCTGACAGTTAATTTGCATATCTCCCTGATTAGCCAATGGGAAGGGTAGCGTTCGTACGCCAATTACCATGTTTCTCTTTTATTAGTGTAGATATGACATGAAAGGATAACATTTACTTTTTATAGGGTTTTTTGTTCTCTGCTTATTCTGATGAATGTTTATCTGTGATTACTTTGGAAATATAGCGTGTTTGCTTATCAAAGTTGCAAATTACAAAAACCATGAGGGTATTTTAGTCATGGAAGAGGCTACACTCTGTAACAAAGAAATCCTGAACACAAGTGGCTCAAAGAACACAGATGTCTGTGTCTCTTTCATAATATCCCTGGTGGGTAGGCAGACTCTGTCCTAGGTATTCATCAAGGATTGTGCTGGCTGGGCAGCTCTGTCATCCTCAACTTGTGCCCTCCAAGCTGGCTCTCATTGTTCCCGCTTCCAGCCAACATGGAGGGATTAGAAGGGAAGTCTAGGATAAGGAATTGCTTTTTCACCAGTGCTTTGGAAGTTGTAAATGTCCCTCTTGCTCATACATTGGCAAGTACTTGGTCATGGAGACACAATTAATTACAGGGGAGGCTGGGTTCTTAGCAAATCCCTGGAGATAAGGAGAAATGGATTTGGGAGGAACTGCTAGCAGTTGCCTTCAAAGAGCAATAGCCATAACCCATTAGCTGGCTTAGCAGGCTGGAGTTATGGGCTCTGCAATCAACAAATACAACACTGATAAGAGAGAGCATCAGGTCTTTCTCTTCAGTCTCAAAATCAACTATGGAGGCACTGAACAGCGGAATTGTTTGGGCAGTTATGTGTTTGGAAAATCCAGGAAAGCCTATGAAGTGGAATCATGATGCCACTGCCTGTTAAATGTACTTGTGGATGCCATAGGTAGTACTACAGGGTAGCAAACCTGGCTCTGGTGGATCCGGAAAGGGGCAAGATGCAGACCTGCCGCATGAGAAACAGTTGAGAGCATGCAGTGTTTATCCTGGAGGGGAGAGGATGGGGCAGGAGAATAGTCTTCAACTACTGAAAGGACTTCTCTGTGAAAGAGGAGTTAAAAGTGGCGGGGGAGGGGGGAAATAGCCAAGGATAAATTAAGATCGCAGAGAGATGCTATAGGAAGTTATGGGGCTTGGTAAGGAATAACTCTGTGTCTCAAGGCAAAGTAATTTCCTGGGGAAGTGCTGAATTTCAGACACTGAAGATAGGCAAGCAGTGGCTGGGAAAGCGCCAGGCAGGGATGTTGTCTAGGAAATCCACACATTGGGTAGCAGCAGAAATGGCATCCCCGTGAAAGTCCGTTAGCCCCTGAGCATCTCAGGTTCTATACTCTCCTTTACTCTGGGATTCACTTGAAGGCTTAGAGAACTTGAGAAATTAATGAGTCCAGCAGATTTCCCCAGGAATTCCTGTGCAGCCCAGTTCCAGTACAGCAGAACTTATTTTCCTGTTTTTTAAAATAGCAAGGACATAAGTGTCCATCAATGGATGAATGAAGAAAATGTGGTATATATATAAAATATACTAGAGGCCTGGTGCATGAAATTCATGCACTTGGGGCGTGTCCCTCAGCCCAGCCTGCACCCTCTCCAATCTGGGGTCCCTCTCACAATCCTGCTGGCTCCCAACTGCTCGCCTGCCTGCCTGCCTGGATCACCCCCACCACTCCCCTGCCAGCCTGATCGACGCCTAACTGCTCCCCTGCTGGCCCAATCACCCCCAACTGCCCTCCCCAGCCGGCCCAATCGCCCCCAACCACCTTCCCCTGCCGGCCCGATCACCCCCAACTGCCCTCCCTCCTCTGCAGGCGTGGTAGCCCCCAACTGCCCTTCCCTGCAGGCCTGGTTGTCCCCAACTGCCCTCCCCTGCCGGCCCGATTGCCCCCAACTGCCCTTCCTCCTCTACAGGCCTGGTAGCCCCCAACTGCCCTCCCCTGCAGGCCTGGTTGCCCCCAACTGCCCTCCCCTACAGGCCTGGTAGCCCCCAACTGCCCTCCCCTGCAGGCCTGCTTGTGTCCACTTGGGGGTGGCCATCTTTGACCACATGGGGGTGGCCATCTTGTGTGTTGGAGTGATGGTCAATTTGCATATTACCTCTATTATCTAGGATATACACTCATTGGAATATTTATTCAGTCATAAAAATTAAGGAAATCCTGCCATTTGCAACAACATGGATGGACTTTAGAGCATTATGCTAAGTGAAATAAGTTATACAGAGAAAGACAAATTCTGTGTGATTTCACTATATATGACATTTTAAAAACAAACCAAGAAAACAGAGCAAAACCAAGCTTATAGATGCAGAGAACAAATTAGTGGTGGTCAGAGGTGGGCAAAATGGGTTAAAGGGGTCAAAAAGTACAAACTTCCAACTATAAGTAAAAGTAAATATTTCCCAGAGATGTAATGTACAGCACAGTGACTATAGCTAATAATACTCTATTGCATATTTGAAAGATGTTAAGAGAGTAGATCTTAAAAGTTCTCATCATAAGGAAAAAAATTCTAAATATATCTGGGGATGGTTGTTAACAAGATTTATTGTGGTGATCATTTTGAAATATATACAAATAGTGAATCATTATCACACACCTGGAACTAATATGTTTTATGCTGATTATAAATCAATAAAAAGAAAATAACTGGGACATAGTTCACTGCAATGTAGTTATTATTACTAGCAAACTATTTGTAAAATGAAGATATTTTATTTCTTCTACACAGTATAAATGATTGATTTTGCTTTCTTATGAGCAAAGGATATTGTAAAATCTTTGATGTATATACTTCTAGAGAATACTTAATAAATCCTTAAAGAGAAGCAGAATGAAAAAATCTTGACAACTTTAAAATAAGGGTAAGATGATAAGATCTAAATAAAGAAACATTTATAAAGTTTCCAAAATAATTTATATATTTTTATATATTACTAACAATTCTTATAGAACTTTAATGTGGACTATTTAAGCTTCCACAGCTCTTTTTCTCTTTCTGAATGGGCACATCAACCATTCAATAGGATTTGCCTGCAGTTACACTGTGAACCACGAGATGGCAGCATTAGGCAGAACTTGATGAAAGCTGTGAACTTACTAAGAAAGTTATCAAATGAGGCTCAATCAATGAAATAATTTTGTAATGAAATGAATAAGAGAGAAGTATTAGAATTTTTGCTTGAACCATTTGGATACCTTGTGACTATTTTTTAAAAATGTATCTTTATTATTGAAAGTATTACAAATGTCCTCTTTGTTTTCTTTTCCCATTGACCCCCTCCTCCCCACACACACCCCTCCCAAGCCTTCACCACACTATTGTCTGTGTCCATGGGCTATACATATATCTATATATATAAAATCCTAAAATGCAAAGTGTCTCCTTGGGAGTTTGACCTGGAGACCATGAGTTCGATCACTTGCTATAACAGGCCTTCACCCTACTATTGTTTGTGTCCATGGGTTATGCATTTTTGCATATTAGTTCTTTGGTTGATCTCTTTCCTCCCCCCATCCCTCCCCTTCCCTCTGAGGATCCTCAGTCTGTTACATGCTTCCGTGACTCTGGATCTATTTTGTTTATTAGATTCCACATTTAAGTGAGATCATGTGATTCTTGTCTTTCACTGTCTGGCTTATTTCACTTGGCATAATAATCTCCAGGTCTCTCAATGTTATCTCAAAGGTTAAGAGGTCCTTTATTTTTACAGCTTCATAGTATTCCATTGTGTATATATACCACAGTTGTTTTATCCACTCATATACTGACGGACACTTGGGCTGTTTCCAGATCTTAGTTATTGTAAATTGTGCTACTATGAACATAGAGGTGCATATATTCTTACTGATGGGTGTTTCAGGCTTCTTTGGATATATTCCTAGAAGTGGGATCACTGGGTCAAATGGCAGTTCCATATTTAATTTTTTGAGGAAACGTCACACTGTTTTCCATAGTGGTTGTATCAGTCTGCATTCCCAACAGCAGTGTACTAGGGTTCCTATTTCTCCACATCCTTGCCACTATTTGTTGTTTATTGATTTATTGTTGGTAGCCATTCTGGCAAGTATGAGATGGTACTCGTTGTCGTTTTAATTTGCATTTATCTGATGATTAGTGATGTTGAACATTTTTTCATGTCTCTTGGTCATTTGTATGTCCTCTTTGGAGAAGTATCTATTCAGGTCTTCTGCCCAATTTTTAAATGGGTTGTTTGTCTTCCTTTCGTTGAGTTGTATGAGTACTGTATATATTTTGGATAATAACCCATTATCAGATGATGTATCTTTGGTACTATGTTATCCCAATCAGTGGGTTCCCTTTTCATTTTGATGCTGGTTTCCTTTGCTGTGCAGAAGCTTTTTAATTTGATGTAGTACCATTTGTTTATTTTTTCCTTTGTTTTTCTTGCCCCAGGCCAGGAGTAGGGAACCTCTGGTCCTCAGGTTGTATAAGGCCCGCAAAATCATTTGATCTGGCCCTGCCAAGGCAACTGCAGGTGGGACTCAAAATTCAATAAATCTGGGAGCTTTTTTCATAGCATATATAATAAAAAGCTAATATGCTAATTAGACCAGACGGAGGAACAACCTTCTGGAACAACCTTCAGGACAATCTTCTGGACGACCTTCCAGAATGACCAGTGGGCAGGTCTGCAAGGCAGCAAGGGCTGCGAGGGCTGAGTCCCTTGCACGAATTTCGTGCATCGGGCCTCTAGTAAACTTATATTAAGTGAATTATATTAAGCAAATGATGTCATAGATATCCAAATGGCCCTTGGCAGAACAAAGTTTCCCCACCCCTGCCCTAGGCAATCTGATATAATAAAAGAGAACCATACATATTAACCATCCCTCCGCTACGCTCAAGCCACGCCCACAAGCCACGCTCACCATCCAATCAGGAGCAAGTATGCAAATTAACCCAACTAAGATGGCGGCGGTCACGGAGCTGGATTGAGCAGGAGGCTTGGGTTGCCCCTGGTGATGGAGGAAGCCAAGCTTCCTGCCTGCCCTGGCAGGTCCTGGGCTCCGCTTAAGGCTACAAAGTTTCAATTATAGAAGATAAATAAATCCCAGATACCTGCATCCACCCGGCCGTGGCCTCCGCTCAAGGCTACAAAGTTTCAATTATAGAAAAAAAAAAAAAAAAAAAAAAAAAAAAAAAACAGAAAAAAAGGAGAGGCTGGGAGCTTGGGTCACCGGGGGGCATGGCCAGCCTGCAAACAACCATCAGCCCCTCACCCAGGAGG
>NW_005371207.1:1760749-1763019 GCF_000412655.1 Myotis brandtii
CTGCAAACAGCCATCAGCCCCTCACCCAGGCTGGCCAGGCACCCCAGTGGGGACCCCCACCCTGAAGGGGTATGACCAGCCTGAAAACGGCCCTCAGCCCCTCACCGAGGCTGGCCAGGCACCCCAGCGTGATCCCCACCCTGATCCAGACACCCTTCAGGGCAAACCAGCCGGCCCCCACCCGTGCACCAGGCCTCTATCCTATATAATAAAAGGGTAATATGCAAATTAACCCTAACAGCAGAACGACTGGGAATGACTGGTCACTATGACACACACTGACCACCGGGGCCAGACTCTCAATGCAGGAGCTGCCCCTTGGTGGTCAGTGAGCTCCCACAGCGGGAGCTCTGCTCAGCCATAAGCCAGGCTGCCAGCTGCCAGCACAGTGGTGGCAGGAGCCTCTCCCACCTCCTCGCAGCACTAAGGATGTCCAACTACAGCTTAGGCCTGCTCCCCGCTGGCAAGTGGACATCCCCTGAGGGCTCCCAGGCTGCCAGAGGGATGTCTGATTGCCAGCTTAGGCCCGATCCCCCCAGGGAGCAGGCCTAAGCCAGCAAGTGGACATCCCCTGAGGGGTCCCAGACTGCAAGAGGGCACAGGCCAGGCTGAGGGACCCTCCCCGAGTGCACAAATTTTTGTGCACTGGGCCTCTAGTGTATCTATAAAAATTCTGCTACATGAGATTTCTGATATTTTGCTGCCTACGTTTTCTTATAGGATTTTTCTGGTTTCACGACTTTTATCCATTTTGAGTTCATTCTTGTGTATGGTGTAAGTTGGTGGTCTAATTTCATTGTTTTGCATGTATCTGTCCATTTTCCCAGCACCATTTATTGGAGAGACTGTCTTTCCTCCATTGTTTGCTCTTGCCTCCATTCTCAACTATTAATTGAGGATAATGGCTTGGGTTGATTTCTAGGTTCTCTTGAGTGGTAGATTTTAATAGCATTTAGCATTTCTTTTCTTTTTTTAATTATTGTTGAGAGTATTATAGATGTCCTCCATTTTCCCCTCTTTGCCCCCCTCTAATCATCTCCCACCCCAGCCCAGGCCTTCACCTATCTTTTGACTGTGTCCATGGGCTATGACTGATTTGTACTCCTAAATCCCTTCACCTTTTTCACCCATCCCCCAACCCCCCTCCCAACTGGCAACCGTTAAAATATTCACTGTATCTATAAGTCTGTTTCTATTCTGCTTGTTTATTTTGATTTTTAGATTCAGTGGTTGATAGACATGTATTTATTGCTATTTTATTGTTCCTATTCTAGATCTTTTTTCTTTTTCTTAAAGAAGACCCTTTTACATTCATGTAATACTGATTTAGTGGTGATAAACTCCTTTAGCTTTTTCTTGTCTGTGAAGCTCTTTATCTGACCTTCAATTCTAAATGGTAGCTTTGCTTGGGTGGAGTAATTTTGGTTATAGGTTCTTGCTTTTAATCACTTTGACTATTTCTTACCATTCTCTTCTGGCTTGCAAAGTTTCTGTTGAGAAATCAGCTGATAGTCATATGGATGCTCCTTTGTACATAACTAACTGCTTTTCTCTTGCTACTTTTAAGATTCTCTCTTTGTCTTTTAACATTTTGCATTTTAATTATGTCTTGATGTGGGTCTCTTTGGGTTCATCTTGTTTGGGACTGTCTGCTTCCTGGACCTGTATGTCTATTTCTTTCACCAGGTAGGGGAAGTTTTCCATCATTATTTGGTTTTCAGTTTCTTGCTCTCTCTCTTCTCCTTCTAGCACCCCCATGATGTGAATGCTAGTACACTTGCAGTTGTCCAAGAGGCTCCTTACACTGTTGTGGCGGGCCAGCTCAGCCAAGGGTTTGGTGAGCCTGAGGGGCGGCGGTGAAGGATGTAGAAAAGACAGACAAAGAGAATAAGCTGGGTCTAGGTGGATCATCCTGTGCCTGGCTGAAGCCACAGAGAGAGATCCAGACAGCAAGCTGACCCTTTATTTTATTTTATAGCCAGAGGTAAACAAGGTAGTGGTCGCCATAGTTACAATGTTCGTGTGAGTTTCACTTGTTTTGGCATCACTTGCTGCATCTCCCTCAGCCCTTTAGTTACCCAGATAAGATCTAGGGAGATTCATAAGGTCAAGCCTAATTATGCTAAGAGGGCTGTGCCCTCTAAGCTGGGACTTGTTTGTGGCTTTGCCAACAGGTCAGTCCGAGGCTTAACCCTATAGCCGCTCCCTACACACTGTCTTCATATTTTTGGATTCTTTTTTCTTTTTGTTGTTCTTTTTTTTTTTTTTTA